>NC_137605.1:34108068-34155568 GCF_963280865.1 Gymnoscopelus braueri | reverse complement strand
ACTGCCAGCTGATTTATTGATTGATTCTGAGGACAGTAAGGTGAACGGAGGGAACAGGATTGGGTGTAAGGGATGAGGAGATCTGAAAGGTATGATGGAGCTGGCCCATGTAACGATTTATAGGCAAGCAGAAGAACTTTAAAATCCGAGCGAGCCTGAATAGGGAGCTGGAGGAGGACTGGAGTGATATGGTCGAATTGACTGGTTTTAGCAAGCAGTGTTTTGACTGTGGCTTTGTGGTGCAGAGAAAAGCCTATTGCAGTAGTCGAGTCGAGAAGAAACAATGCATGTAGGCCTAAACAGTACAAGGGTTTCAGCAACCGCCGTGTTGAGCATAGAGCCGGATCCTATAGAGATGTTGCTTTGGCCTTTAAGGAATAAGTTATTGGCCTTCTTATATTGGTGAAGTGTCCCTTTAAGATGCGTGCACGTCGGTCCTACCCTGTTTGGTCTGCTCTCCCACGGTAAACCGTCAGACGCTAAAGCACAGCGCTGCATGCTGTGCTGTGTGCCTGTAATTCCCACTGACAACTGTGTTAATGGATGACAATAGCAGAGAGGAGAGAGCCATATGTCTGTGCCTGGGGCAGCTGAGAGAATGACAGGGCACACAAAGACAAACATGGAGATAGAGAGTTAGTGAGATAGAGGAGGGGGGGGTTGGGTCAAACAGGGGGGGGGGAGAGAGGAAAGAGGTTCATAGAGGGAGGCAAGGGAGGAGGGGTGATGGGGGGATGAGAAAGAGAAGCAGAGACAATGAAAGAATGAGGAGTCTGGCCCAAAGGAAAGCGAGGGAGGAGAGGTTGAGAGAAGAATGACAGGTGGAGTGAGAGAGTGGACACAAAGAATTTAAGGAGGACGGAGAGGAAGATGAACAAGAGAGAGAGGGGGGAGGTATGGCTTTTGCACCACCTTCTTTTGTTGGTTTGTTCTCGTTTTCCTCTCTCTCTCTCTCTCTCTCCCTCTCTCTCTCTCTCTCTCTCTCTCTCTCTCTCTCTCTCTCTCTCTCTCTCTCTCTCTCTCTCTCTCTCTCTCTCTCTCTCTCCTCTCTCTCTCTCTCACTGCCATCCTCTCTCTTCATTTCCAGAAGCGTGAATCACTGAAGTCAGTCTTGCGGTAAATTCAGTTTTTTTTCCCCCCCACTTGTTGAATGTTGAACAAAAGTGAACAGAACAGAACTGAATGGGAAGTGAAAGTGAAAGTGGGAGGTACAGTACAGAACAGAAAAGACCAGATGAGATGAGAATAGAAACAGGTGACAATCTTAGTCCTATACAGTACATCCATGTGTGACCATGGTGGTACAGTATACACAATGACCTCACACACAACACAAAAATAAATTGCAAGTCAGAAGTTATTCCTTAAAAATATATATTTCTAGTCTCACTGCATTTACATTGACTATATCCTCTCACACACATTCCTACAACTACAGTATCTCTCTCTCTCTCTCTCTCTCTCTCTCTCTCTCTCTCTCTCTCTCTCTCGCTCACACACACACACACACACACACACACACACACACACACACACACACACACACACACACACACACACACACACACACGCACACGCACACGCACACAAGGTTTTCAGATCCATTACCGGAAGAGGACATATCAAGTATCAGAAAGGAGAAAGGAGGAGAGGAGGAGGAGAAGCGGTGATGGCTTATTGAAATGGAAATGGAACAGGCCAATTAAAACGTTTCACAGGGAACTCGTTTGCATCTCTGGCTCGTCTCTGAAAGATTATATATGCAGCACATTATGGAGTAATGAATATGAATATACTGAACTCCTCAATCATCACACCACGGCTGAGTCTAGATAAATAAATCTCAATCATGATTTAAATAAATATACATCACATTCATAATCAGATTTTTTTTAAAATAATAATACAATCACTTCGAGTCCAAATAAAATGGAATAAAACACACCCCTCTGTCATCACTTCCCCTGTCAAAACGTGTAGACTTCTAAATGTGTGTCTAAATTAATCTTGACCCTTTTATACCTATTGTGTAATACGGTCATTATTTTATCCAGATGACGTATGTGTGATGTCAGATGAAGGCAAGGCATAACATGTTAACTCTGCCTACCCCAGGCAGCGCCACTTGCAGCCAACTCCAACTCCAATTCCATTATTCATAATAATAATAATAATATAATAATAATAATATTTGCTTTTAGGATGGTTCAGAGCCAAGCTGACCAAGTGAGAATCAGATTATTATTCAAATGTCTGTCAGTCCTTGTCCCTTTTATGTCCATATATGGAAATCCCTGATGTCATCAGTATATGCCCATATATGGGCATACCCCCTTTTGTGCCCATATATGGGCTGACTTGTTTGATTTGTTTGCGCCATGATGCCATGACAACACATTGAGGTTAGACAACACACTCCATATTTGGGCGTAGCTGCATTGGGAACTTATATGGTTATGGCTGAGTCATTGATGACATGAGCGTGACGACGTGGTCCGCCGGCTTGCCGGCCTGTCCTCCCACTAGCCGATTTTGATATAAGGATTCAATTCAGCTGTGATTATTATTATACGGTACAACTTGCCATAAAGTTTGAGCTAATATTTAATTTTCCTACCTGAAGACTTCAAACGGTATACTTCGTGTGCTCTTTTTCCCTACCCCAATTGTCTTTGGCAAAATAGCCGATCTACAAGCTCACAACGTGTTGCATTGCGACGCGTTGCAGATCTGCTATCTGCAAGCTTGACGAATGTTCCCCCCATAATAGGGATGCTGGGGTTTAAGCGGTTAACCATAATCTCGAATGATCTCTGCATAATAGTATTTAGAAATTCTGTATGTTACAGCAATGCACATCTAGGACATTTTAGTGTCTCAGTTCAGCTGGTATGTGTGTCATGCAGGTGAGTGTGTGTCTACAGTACAGCAGTTTGAGTGCTGGTACTCACTACAGTCATCATGAGTCTAATTAGATCCATCAGCATCATGCCAGTGTCTGCTGAAAGGCTTTATTACCAAATAAGAGATGGCAGCTTTTATTTTATCCAGTGGGTTAGTGAGATGTAATGTTGCAGGCTGAATGGTGGCATCTCTCTGCCATTTGGCGTGTAGTCCAAGAATAGTATTTTCAGAAAGTGCCATATCAGTGCACCAAATTGCAGAGATGCACATTTTTGCCAATTATGAGCTGCCCAACTCTTGAAGAGAATCTCTAGTTGCTTTTATCCTGCAGTTTACAAAAACTGATTTTTTCAGCAAAAAAATATGACAGCAACTGACATGCAAGGCCATGCATGATTAAAATAATAGTATGATTGTTGCGACCAATTTAACCATTGCTTGCGACCAATTTAATTATGGAAATATGCATCTATTCATTATGAGTCATTCAGACCCAGGATAATGTATTAGTCATACGGTACAGGCCACCAGAACAATAGCATAATAAAAGCAGCAATATATTCTGCAACTGAGGGAGGAAAACAACTTAACATCTTCAGGTAAGTTTATTTGGCATTGGACTTAACTCAATTGAAATGATTTTTAACCTTGGGTTGGCTTCGGCTCAGTAGGTAGAGTGACTGCTTGGAAACCAGACGGTTCCTGGTTCAATCTACTTCTACAACTACAAAGTACTTCCCGGCTTCATGTCGGAGTGTCCTTGAGCAAGACTCCGAAGAACCCCTAACTGATCCTAATGGTGGTGCCTTGCATGGTTGCTTCCACTGTCCCTTTGTGACTGTATGTAACGCACATTGTAAAGTGTTTTGGTTAATATAGAAATGCAGGCCATGTACCATTTTAACCTGAGTAAATGGTGCATTTATACTGTAATGCGCTTTTATCCAAAGCGTTGTACATAGATTGTGCATTACATTCACCCATTCACACACACACTCACACACACCAATGGCGGAGGAAACCATGCAAGGTACCAACCTGCTCATCGGGTGCAATTAGGGGTTCAGCGTCTTGCTCAAGGACACTTCGACGCTAACAGTGGGGGAGGCCGGTATCGAACTGGAAACCTTGCAGTTCCCATCCGGCCGCTCCACCGGCCACTCTACCCCTGAGCCACTGCCGCCCCTGAGTCCTATCATTTTGTTGTGAGGGGGACGTGAAAACTGACATCAATGCACTCTGTGTGATGAGAGCTCACGCTCACCATTGTTGGAACCTTTATGCCAGGCTGTGAACGTGTCCTAAAAATCAACAAAGGAGCCCTTTAGCTTTACCAAAATATGGAGCTTCGTCAGCATTCATCATTAAAACCAAAGGTCATTAGTCATGCCAAAAACTATTTTGGGCAGACTGCTGAAACTCAAACACTGAAAACTGCAACTCTTTCAGTTTAGCATTAACATGTTGAGTAAGACTTAACTCAGGTCCTTAAAAGCCCCTGTTTGCCCGGCTCTTGTTCTTCCAGATACCAATACAGTGATTCCATGAGTTCTTAGCAGAGCTAAGACCTCTGCTCTATGTCTCCCACTCTGTCAGCCTCTTAGATGAATGCTCTGTGCTTTCTGGAGCTGACTTTGTTGTTTTCCCAGGCAGCCATGTGCAACTAGGCTAATGAGTACATTTAGCTGGAAAAACGCTGAGGGCAACGCTTTCACCACTGTGTATGTAGGAATGTGTAGGTGTGTGTGTGTGTGTGTTGTGTGTGTGTGTGTGTGTGTGTGTGTGTGTGTGTGTGTGTGTGTGTGTGTGTGTGTGTGTGTGTGTGTGTGTGTGTAGGTGTGTGTGTGTGTGTGTGTGTGTGTGTGTGTGTGTGTGTGTGTGTGTGTGTGTGTGTGTGTGTGTGTGTGTGCGCGAGCGCGCGCTTGTGTGTGTGCATGTGTGCACTTGCATGCATGCATGCATGCTGGGTGTGTGTGCATGCATGGGTGTGTGTGTGTGCATGCATGCGTGTGTTTGTGTATCATCTGTTTATTAAGGTCACAGAGAGATTGAAGTTTGAGCTGAAAAACTAATTAGAGACTCATCCTGCTCCTTGCAACACACCTCTCTTCTCTCTCTCCCTCTCTCTCTCTCTCTCTCTCTCTCTCTCTCTACCTCCCACACCTTTCTTCCTTGTCTGCATACCCTCTTTCCACTCCTCTCTTTTATTCATCCCTCTCCTTTCTCCTTGCTGCTGTGTTTATACTCTCCTGCATTTATCTCGTTCCTTTCACAAAGGAGAGAGAAATGGGCAAACAGAGGGCAAGGGTGTGTGTTGTTCACTTTAACACAATTTAAAATGGAGTTATAGTGTTTTGATGAAAAAGGCTCGCTTTAGTCAGATTTGAATAATATGCTATTGATTCAGTCACTCACTGGCAAAAGTATAATATAATATTAGTCAACACACACAACAACATTCTCAGCAAAGTACGTCTGATGCGACAAATCTGTTATAAAAAACCCGACATCACCAAGTTTGAATGTAAATTACCTGTTTTAGTTTTGGTTTTGTTTTGTTACTTGGGAGTGCAAACTTTACAGTACACGACTGCACTATCATTTTGCATTACAAAGTAAACCATTAGACATAGCCGTACATGTAAAGTTATCCAAAGGCATGATCAAAGTTGATCAAAGGCAAGTAACACCAAATGTCACTGTTTATGGGTCTTAATGGACAATGAACTAAATAGATAATGGTATAACAGGTATTTGGACAAGAAGTTTGTTGATTCACAATCAACTCATTCACTAACACTGACGTAAAAAACGTATTTTTTTCCAATTACCAAATCTGCCACTGACGTAAAAAACGTAATTTTGCAAAAAACGTTGATTTTATAAAGATCTCACCGTCCTTCATCTCTCGCAGTGATACATGTCATTGTAGCACACCCGGATACGGAAATGACGTCAATCAAAGATTTCCGTTTCCGCCTGCCGCCGCTCTAAACCTTCCGCTAAATCGCCATTATCTCGGCTTTGTTTTTCTCCGCCGGGGCGAGTCAGACGAGAATGCAAAATGGAATGTCGCCGATTGAAAATGTGTTCTCTGGGCCACTCACACAACTACCCTGTGTGTCTACAAACAGTTGAACACGCGATCATAAGGGATTTAGAGAGATCTGTGGCGAGGTGGAAAAGTAAGTGAGCCGTCCGTTCACATGGCGATACATGGTGTTTTTACGCTGGGCTGCAGGAGAGAGACTCCGACTCGATCGGAATGTCTGTTGTCTGGGAGGCGTGCACGTTTAGCCGGTGTGTTTAGAAACGATTGGACTTGCGATCATAATGAATAAAAAAAAGTTGTGACATTTTTAAAGTTAAAAAAAATGTTAAATAAAAAACACTAAATCGCTGGCATTGGGCAAACACAGCCAGAAATAAGTCTGGCAGTGAATGAGTTAAACAAAGCCATTATTGTTTTTTATTGCATGTCTTTGTTATTCCTGTTGGTGCTGCCCGGTCATGATGAGCATCATGATGATCTGATTTTACAACTTGGCAAAGCTGTCAATGAACAGACGCTGCAACTAGTCGTCACTTTGTCTTTACTTTCTCACTTTCTCCCTATTGGCTAAAGGCCAGCCAATGAGTGGTCGCCAATGGCCTCCCATACTCTGAACCAAGCCCCCAGAACCGTGGTAGAACAGTGAAGCTGCCACCGCCTGGTGGTCAAATCTGGGATTGCAAGACTTCCGCATTTAAAAAGCTACTGCGCGTGCTTCTATAGAGGATATGCGTGTGACATCATCATCAAACCCGGAAGTTATGCAGTAATGCCTACTGAGTGTAAAAAAAATACTTTCTGGCCTTGACAGCCCATGCATCCAAACAGAAAAGTCATATCTGATTGCATTAAACAACATTAAACAATGTTAAACTCACTTTGCATGTTGCTTTGCCACTCACTTTGCCACTCGATGTGCCATTCACTTTAAGCATGCGCATATCCTCTATTGTCTGGTTTAAGTCTTCCGCATTTGGGCTAAAGTTTAACTCATGGATCTCAAATGTGCCGTTGGTTTGAGGACAGGGACGTTGACACAGATGCACTTGTTTTCTTTATATTGGTAGCCAAGCAACCAATATAAAGATATTTATAGTGAGATATTAAAACATATATTCTCAGGCTTTGGGATGTATGCTGCCTATGAGGTGGATGTCGAGGGAAAAGGCTGCTTTCCATCTGACATTTTGACAGAGTTTTACTATGTTCTGATGTCTACCTCCAAGTTAGTCTAAAAAAGGGATAAAAAACAAGATCTTTGTGTTTTTCATGGGATAAATTCACAAACACTCTCCAGGATTCTTGAATGGGGAAATCACATGTCTGTGTCACGTCACTGGGGAAACTGACATTGTTCAAGAATGCTCTTTCATCCACACAGCTGAAGGGTTTGGATGCAGTCGAAGTACGTAAATGCTAGATGCGAAGCAGCCGGAAATAAAGACTGTTCAGTCACAAAACAACAAACAGCAGATGTGGAAGACAACTTGGAACAAAAAAATATATATATATACAAAAAGAAAAAAGCGGTTTTCTTCTGCCAAACAAACCACCCCTTGCTTTTTGAAGCATGAATTGGCCTTGCATTTGCTACAGTCATACAGTCAAACACCTAGCCACAGGCTAGTATGATATCAAGGATCAGTAAAGCATCAGTGCAGGGGGGGGGGGGGTTGTTTTCAGCTAGCCCCTAAAGGCAAAACTGTGTCAACAAATTGACTGCTGCTGCCAGTATCATTCCAGCCCACAACACATAACAAGTGTTTCAGTAGAACATCAGGTTGGAGTAAAGGCACACACGTGTGCTCTCTCTCTCTCTCTCTCTCTCTCTCTCTCTCTCTCTCTCTCTCTCTCTCTCTCTCTCTCTCATATACTCTATGTCTCTCTCTCGTGTGTGTGTGTGTGTGTGTGTGTGTGTGTGTGTGTGTGTGTGTGTGTGTGTGTGTGTGTGTGTGTGTGTGTGTGTGTGTGTGTGTGTGTGTGTGTGTGTGTGTGTGTGTGTGTGTGTGTGTGTGTGTGTGTGTGTGTGTGTGTGCGCGTGCGTGCGTGCGTTTGGGTCCTCAGTGATTGCCATTTCCAGTTGAATGCTGTAGTATTTAGAGCAAACAAATGCCAGTCTCTGCTCGGAGGACAAGCTTGTTGTGTGTTCTGGGTGCGTTATTTACCCTGCATCACCTTCAGGTTGACTGAACAGTGGGCGGGTGGGGGGAGGGGGGGACTGGTCAGTCTGGCTGAGTTTGTCGTACTACTGGGTTGCATGCTATTTTCAGCTTGTGACTCCGTCATACACTACGGGGTTGTTGTAATGGTCATTGTGATGGTCATTATGATCACAGTTAATTTGTCAATTATGTACTGTATATTGAGAGGAAATCTTTGACTAGTTACCTTTATTAATTGAAATGTTCATGTTGGGAGTTTCGCCAATCCTTCATCAATTCACTCATTTGTTTGAATCAAGAATCAAGGTTTGTCACACATACAGACATACAGTACAGGTACAAGTAGTGAAATGCAATTTTGTGGGGAGGTCTTCAAAGTACTTTTGTAGACATTTTGTGGAGTATTACACATGGTTGTACAATTGTAATAACTCTGCATTGTAGCACTGCAGCAAAGTAAAGTAATAATCTGAAGAATGCATAATTGGCACCCGTCAATGCCTGTCACATTTTATTGATACATAAAAAAATGAAAATCTTCACTAATATTGTTTTTTAGACTCCACTTAGATCTGAAGTTGGCTTAATTTTCAAATGGGTAAAATTGGGCCTGAGCTTTTGAGGGTTAAAAGATCCCAAAGTTTCTCCAAGCATTCTATTCAGGACTTCCTAATGCATCATCTGTTTGACTGTGAGTTACTGTACTGTCTGTCATCCAGCAATATGCTTTGAACTGTCTAAACACTCCCTCGCTTATCCCTACTCTCATATCTCATCTTTGCCATTTTTACACTCTCAGATTTAAATGAACACTCAGGATTATGGGTCCATGTCTACACTAGTTAAACATGGAAGGTTTTACTGTATAGGCCAGGCTAGGATGTGATCCTCTGGAGCTGAATATTATCTACTCCTCTCTTGTCTCTCCTGCTTCAGCCTCCTCCCCTCCCCTCCCCTCTAATCTACAACATGTATCTCTCTCGCATATGTTTGAGGATGGGGGTGTGACCACCATAATAAGCTCATTAATCATTGAGAATTATTCAGTATGGTCACCCAACCATGTTGACGTGACAGCTACTATATTGGATCCGTATGGTGGAAAATAATTTACAATCAGAGAAGCGGGGGATTAAGTAAGTAAGAGCTTTTATAGGGTTATGTACATTTATTATATTTTTCATCCAACTTAGCTTGGAAGTTACATCCAAATGTTTGCATTTGTAGTTATTTGGAAAATTCACATGCATTTTGAAGCAACAATTACCGGATGCCATTTTTAATGATAAAACAACTTTCTTTTCCCCAATATGTTCTTGTTGAACTCACATCCGGTATGTCTGAATGCTTCCCTATAACTTCATCTCATTTACAGCACAATCACTGCCCGTGCTATACTTATAAAACAAACCATATGGCCACAATGGGACTGGCTGATGCAGCAATATCCGTAGCAACTTGTAAATTCACAGCCATTCTTCCGTTAAAGCCTACTCTAATCAATCTGGCCATACACTCTAAAAGGATTAATCTTATGTTGTCTGACCATAATCATTTTGGGAACCATATGTGCTGTTTTATGGAACCTGTGTTTTGTTCTACCTGCTGCTCACAACCAGCAATGTGCCATATCCTATTACCTTCTACTGCTTACCTGACAATGGGAACATCATTTGCCTATCCGTTATCTCAAGGCCAGTGATGTGCAGGCATTATTTCATATTTTACCGAGCGAGTTCATTCAATTCAAATGGCCCGTCAAAAAATGGGCAGAAATGTATAGAGACAAAATAGAGACAAGGCTCTGGGATGAGCTCAATATTGAGTCAGATTTAGCAATTTGTTTTCCTAATGGCGCACAGTAAAATGTTTAATTAGTCCCCTTTTCCACCCTGTTGACTCCATAAATCTATATTATTTAGCTAGCGTTAGAGCTTCACTCGTACCCGCTCTTGCTCTGTATTTTAGAATGAGCATAAAATCAGCTCTAATAGGTCATTTCACTGATGGAGAAGAAGTCATGTCGATAACGAAAGTCCTTCAGTAGTTCATAGCTGGCATTGGCAAGATGAATGCTTTCACATCAAAAGAAGAAAGGAGAGAGAGAAGGGGAAGGACATTCTACATAGGATCTGGACTCATTTCAACCCAGGATGTTGCGATTATGTGGTCGATGCACTTTCCAGTATACAGTATTGGCATGCCCCTGTTGGTTCAAACTTAAGGTATTGAGCTTATCCAGAGCAAATCAAAGGGTCAAAATTTAATTTTGGCATTTTCACTAAAAACCACAATGTAGCATTTTCCGGTACTAGTGGTAGCATGCAATAACCTGGAAATATCTCCAGGGAATGTTGAAAATAAGGTGAAATAATTTCCTCAACACAAGTGTACCATATGCCTGTGGTAGTCTGCCTCGAAAAATCTATGATTGACAGGCTTGTGTTTACAAACTAGAGACAGCTGTCATGGTGGAATCCTGTGTAAGCAGTATAGTGCCATCAGATCAGCCAGAAAAACATTCTGTTCATAAAAAAAAAAACACATAACAGGAAAAGAAGCAAAACAAAGATCGGTTACGCTTTTAAAAGTAGGAGAGACTTCGTGGCAACGAAGGGCACAGAGTTGCAGGGTCAAAAACAAGTGAGGAGTCCATGACACAATTACAGTATCTATTTTAAAGCAGGCTACCACACATATAAGGTTGCGTTGAGGCATTTTATTTCAACGTTTACTGCAGATAATTCCAGGTTATGTTAGTAACAGTAAAAATGTTATATATTGTACCTTTAAAAGTATGTACCGCAGGTAGAGGCTCAATACTGTGCTCAAGGACTTGGCCACCCTGCCACTAAATAGACCATGTAATGGTACTGAGTGTTGCTAATAAATGGCCTATATATTAAAGGTTCACCTCTGCTTGGAGCCAGCCACTTAATGATGCTTTAGAGATTACTCTCATGGTTGGACATTCGCCTAGCGGCTAGAAAGACATAAAGGTCACAGGTTCAATCCCTGCAACAACCAATGGGTCGGCCATGGGGCAGCCATTTGTCATGTGGAAGTGTCTTTGAGCAAGCCATTGCCCATCTACTGTTCACTAACTGTACATCCCTCAGGATAAGAGCTTAAACTTTAGGGCATCTAAATTCCACTACAAAGGATCACAAAAGATCGGGTCAATTCACTAAATTCTACCTAAAACTACACTTGTTTATTAATGATAGGGTCCACTGATAAGGATAAGGATAATTCCTTTTAACAGGACGTTCATGAAAGTCCTTGCGGGCTTGTTTCCAATGAGGGCCAGTGAGCAATTAGGGGTTAAGAGTCTTGCTCAGGGACAAATTTCATTTCATCGACACATATGCTGGCGTGGCCTGGAATCGTACCTGAGGCTCCCTAGGCGGGCTCACTAACCACTCAGCTATGGCCGCCCCTTGATAAGCCCATATACAGTGGTACTGTAGCTTGCATAATTAAAATGTTCAAAGCCTTTCCTCACTCTGAGGTAAACGTCAATTCCAACCCATACGCAGTTAAGAAGATGAACTATTTGCGTTATTTAACAAGATTGTCATCGATGGTGTGATAATGTTATGATTATGTTACAGTAGTGGTCACACATTACTGTAACTAAACATCTTATTCTCATTCCAAGTAGGGTTAAGGGATATAGTTAGAACATGCAGCCAAAGCGAGTCAACCAGCTGGTTAGCCTATGAAAGGAAGTCAAACTAAAGGGCATGAATGATAAGACCAGTCCTCTACATGTGTTTTGCATTCCGTACAGTACGGCATATCTATGAAATAAACTCATTTTGAGGGCACATGCAGTTTTGCTCTCTGGAAAGTAAGGACACAAAGATCATAGAAATGAACAGTTGAATGTTAGAATACAATATGTTGTCCTGCAGACCATATCAAATGGACAACAATAAACAATCATCCAAAGTAATAATGCAAAGGAATAAATTAAAGGCCCTACAGTATGTGACTAAAGTGCACAATGTAAGGACTAACTTAACTGATTGTGCAGAATGATTGGTAAAGTAATGAGATTTTACCCATTCAATCTGGGAACGCATCTGTGTCATTTTACGATTTCTTTGGCTATTCAAAAATAGCAGATATACAAGCTCATAGCGTGGCAATGAATGAGCTTGTAGATCTGCAATTTTTTCCCCCAGAAGCAAATATTTGAGTTACAAATGTTCGCGTAAAAATATATATATATTCAAAAATGTGCACAAATTTTCAAGATTAAAAAAAAAAGAGCAGATTTTCAAGCTCCTCGGTGCCGCACTATGAGCTTGTAGATCTGCAATTTTTGAATAGCCAAAGAAATCTAAAATGACAGAGATGCGTTCCCGGATTGAAAGGCTTAATAGGACAAAAGAATGAACGTTTGTGATTGTCCCACATAACAATAAAACACTACAATTTTATTGATAATATAGCATTAATATAAAAAACATTATGGAAAAAAAAAAAAATCTTGAAAATCTTGAAAATGAGTTTTCAATGTGACACCGATAAGTAGGAACTAAAATAGGTTATTCCCTCTGATTCAAGCCGATACACAATCGATTGATTGATCATTAAAATAAACCTGCTCTGAAAAACCTGCTCAACCAAACCTGCCCAGAAAAGGTTGACAACCACTGGCTTATCACCTGCGGGCAGCTGAGGAAGTTCAAGGTCTCTGAGAAGGTCCTAAAATCCCTCTACTATGCCACCTCCCAGAGCATATACTGACGGTCTGGGAATAACTCATCCCAGGAGCTCCCTCCGGTCCCTACAGGATGCATATATGACAGATGTTTGAGTCGGGCTAAAATAATTATGAAGGACAAACACCACCCTAGTAGTAACCAGTGTTAATTTCGTCGACCAAAACTATGACGAAAAATGTTTGTTGACTACCTTTTTTCACTGACGAAAACTAAATAAAAATGATGAAATATGAGTCATTTTATGTTTAAAAACTAAATCCAAATTTGCTGTCTAAATGAACACTGCTATAGTAACGGACCGTTTGTGTCAATGCGGACCGGCATGCGCTTGAGGTCTCAAAGCCCTCGGAAAGACTTACTTCCCTACAGCTGTCCGAGCCCTGAACAAGGACATGGGCAAAAAAAAAGAAGTAAACTAGAAAAAGTGCTCCTCGGAGCACAGGTCTCCGCCAGGTCAGGTACGTTATTCTGGCCTCCTGGTGGCGCTATAATAGGCCAATGTGAAAAGGGTGCCATTTATTCTTAGGTCTTTCACGGCAATCAGAGACTGCATTCATGATTTGAGGCATTTTGTTCCAAAAATGTGTTTTGCTACATTAGACCTGCTGGTGGCGCTATAACAGGCCAATGTGAAAGGGGTGGCATTTCTTCCTCGGCCTAGTGGGAATGTGCGTGTGAAATTTCACGCAAATCGAAAGCTGCGTGCATAGTTTGAGGCTTTTTGTTCAAAACGGACCAATCGTGCAAACTTTGGAAGCCAACCATAGGCAATGAGGATGGAATATGGGAAATCGGACAGATCCGTGTTGATCACATGACTATAGAGATACTGTGTACCGATTTGCATGACGTTTGGATAAAATCTGTAGGAGTAATGTAAAGAAATTGGTTTTGCACAAATCGGCCTCCTGGTGGCGCTATAACAGGCCCATGTGAAAAAATTGGGGCAGAGGTTCTGAATTGGCATCCAGGGAGTGTGTGTGCACAGTTTCGGAGCGACCGGGCCAACGGTGCCGGAGATTAGCTGCTAACACACAGACAGGACGGACGGACGGACACACGGACGGACGGACACACGGACGGACGGACGGAGGGTAAAACATACTCTCTCGCCATGCCTTCGGCCTGGCGGAGACAATAAATAAAAAACTGAACTAAACGGCATTCAAACTGTAAATAACCCATATAGTTTTGCCCGCACCGTTACTTGCACTAATGTACATACTGTATATTTATGTGTATCTTTCTGCACACTTCCACCTCCCTTATTCCCTTATTCCCCATTGCTGCTAAAGAGGGTTTTTCTTTTTTCCTTTTTTTCCTTTTTTTACCATACAGTACCTGCCTTTCTTGCCTGTACTATTTTAACTTTAGTTTCGAATTTTCTTATTTATAAAAAAATTATAAAGATAGCATCCAGTATTATCTTTATTATGACCTGGTTGTTATGTGTAAAGTAATGTCAGGTTGTTGCTGTGCCACACTTGCGAGCCACAGTGGAGATAAACACATAAGATTTTATAATAAAACAACAATACAATAAAAAATATATATATACGCTAAGAGGATTAATATTTTTTATTATTAAAAGGGAATAATTGTAATAATACATTTATAATAATACAAATCTGATACACCACACAATTTAAGCCTACCTAAACGAAGATGTATTTAGGCTGCTTTCAAAAGAAGACACTGTTGTAGCAGACCATAGTCTATGTGGTAAAGCAGTGGTTCTCAAAGGGCGCTGCAAGCTTGTGCATCTGCTAGTTTTGAGCAATTTAGAAAAATCTTGAAAGTGTCTTTTTTTTATAATTTGATATAATTTTGATCAAAAAATCATTTTTTATACGCAAATCTCTTCTGGGGGTTCCTGACACAAAACGTTTTCAGATGGAGTTCCGTGGCCAAATACATATACATTTTGAGGTCCTTGACATGAAAAGGTTTGAGAACCCCTGTAGTAAAGAACTCCAGAGTGTAGGACCATAATGACTGAAGGCCAGCTGTACTGTAGGTTGCTGGTTGATGGGAGGTTGCAGTAGGGGGCTGACCAGACAAGAGGGCTCTGGTGCAGAGGTTCTCAAACCTTTTCATGTCAAGGACCCCCAAATTGATATATTTTTGTCCGCGGACCCCCATCTGAAAAGGTTTTGGACCAGGGACCCCCAGAAGAGAAGATTTGTGTCGATATTCTTCGATATTTTTAAAAAATAGCAGATGAACAAGCTCGCAGCGAGGCACGAAGTGACGCGCTGTGAGCTTGTATATCTGCTATTTTTAAATAGCCAACATATAAATGGATGAAGTGGTTAAAATGATTGTGATGCTATGTTAACTGCTTTTGCTGGGGACCCCCTGGAACCCCCCCAAGGACCCCTGGGGGTCCCTGGACCCTAATTTAACTCATTTCCTGCCAGAATTATTTCAGATTTTTTGCAGTAGACTGCCAGAGATTTTTCAATGAAAAAACAAAAGTACTCAGGAGCCGAGATACAGAATTTTTAAGTTTTAAGTTAACAAGGAAGTGGATGGGAGTCTAAATCTTCGAAAAATCATATCTCCTTGGTCTTTGGGTCAAAAAGAAAAAAAAAAAAAGAAGAAAAAATCAATAGAACGCAGATCTGCGTCTTTGGAAGCCAAGTGATGGATTCAATAGAACGCAGATCTGCGTTTTTGGCAGCCAATGTGTTTAAGAACTAGAGGTTACGAATGTAACCCCGGTTTTAGTAGGTTCGGAGTTTACTACTCACTATGGGATATCAGCGCCCTCAGGCGATGACACAGAGCAACACACACGCTCCCGACGCCAATACTGATTGGCTAAGGGTATGTCACGAGTCCGGAAGACCCGGGAGTATAAAGCTCCCTCGTGACGTAGGCTCTTCCTCTTAACATTCTCCTCTCTGCATGCCAAATGCGCACAGAAAGGGGTGTCTGGTGAGTAGTAAACTCCGAACCTACTAAAACCGGGGTTACATTCGTAACCTCTAGTTTTACCACGGTTCTCCGTTTACTACTCACTATGGGATTCATAAACCCCCCTTGAGGTAATGAGCCACACAACCCTGACAACCCCGCACGTCCCTCAGCTCCTAGGTCACGTCCCCCCTGGACGTGACCTATGGCCCCATGGGCGCCCCCAACCCACCGGGCTGGGATGCGGGATAGATAATCAAGCTAGGCCCTGACAGACTCCAGAGTCCGCCTATTTACTAACAGGCAGACACAAGCCTGCCTCATAACTCAATATGAGGAACAGGGCCCCATCTCCTGGGAGCCAGCCCAGCTGGTCCCACGGAAACCCCAGAGGAAGTCGAGAAATAGGGAGAAAGCCCCAAGCCTACTCCCTTCCCTCCACTGGCCTGGAGGCAGCCGCTACGCCTAGGACCGCGCGCGCCAAGGATGACGCCGCCACGTCCAGGCTGTAGAAAACCGCAAAAGTCGATTGGGACGACCCATTTTGCGGCTGCACAGATCTCCTGGATCGAAGCTCCCCTGTAGAGAGCCCAGGATGTAGCCATGCCTCTAGTAGAGTGAGCCCTCAGACCCTCCGACAGGGGCACCACTACTCACATAAGCCAACCTAATGGCATCTCGGATCCATCTAGAAAACGTTGCCTTATTGACCGCCTTCCTCTGAACCCCAAGGCCCAAAAGAGACAAGGAGCTACGTCGATGAGCGATTGGCCGCTGTCTTCTGACAATAGAGCTTCAACTCTCACTGGACAGAACAATGCAACCGCCTATCCTCCGCCGAAACGAAGGGAGGCGGATGGAAGGCTACCAACTCACCCGGATCCGGGGCCACCCCGGTCCTGGTAACGAACGTCAGGTTAGGTTTAAGCAAAACCCTCCTGTCATTGTTAAAACACTTCATGCACTCCGGACTCATCAAGAGTGCATGCATGTCACTGACCCGTTTAGCCGTAGACAGGGCCACCAAGAGGACCGTTTTGAGACTAAAGATCCTCAGATCCACAGACTCAAAAGGCTCGAACGATGGACAGCATAGTGCCTCCAGCACAACCGTCAGATCCCAGGCTGGGAACAGTGGCCTGTTACCCGGCCTGGCTCTCCTGGCGCCGCACAAAACCGGCGCACCAAGGGGTGCTGGCCCACCGTCTTGCCATCGAAACTTCGTGGCAAGCGAAATGGCCGCCCCAAAACACCTTCACTGTTGAGAAGGATAAATCCCGATCTAGCCTTCTCTGCAGAAAGTAAGAATGCTACACATCGAGGCCTGGAAAGCCACCACCACTGGTGACTGTTCCAACCCCCATCTGACCTCGTAAGCATTCCTCGTGGACACGGCCCTTGCGCCCTGGATGGTAGCCATCACGTCAGGGGGAAGGCCACACAAGCTCAAATTCACCCTCTCACGGGCCAGACCCATAGGTCTAGGTCCTGAGGGCGTCCCCCCTCCCTGCCGCAGCAAGTCCCTGCCGACAAGGAGGGCCCAAGGCACGTCGTGAAGGAGAGGAGTTATCTCTTGACCTCTACGTGTCCCATGCTGGGGCCACCAGCAACATCAACAACCCTCGGAGCCTGACCCTCCCCCACATGGGGAGGATCAGCTCTATTGGTGGGAAAGCATAAAGCAGTTCGTTCAGGAGGCTCGGCACCTGGAACGCCTGAATGGACGCGAGACGTGAGTCGCATCACAGCGCCATCTCGCACGCCAATCCGTCCAACACCAGGGAGGCCAAACCTTCCTGCTTGTTGACATAGCACATGGTCGCGGTGTTGTATGTTCTGATCGAGACAGAACAACCCGGAAACCGAGCACCGAACTGTTTGAGAGCGAGGAAAAACCCTGTGAGGCTGGCGTCCGTGGTGATGACCTTCTGTGATATCACAGCGCCTATACTGACCCCTTGGGACAGAAAAGCCACCTGCGACCACGATCCGAGTGTCTCCACGACACCCTGGAAACACCACCACTAGCTGAAAGCCTGAGGTGAGTGGGATCCGAAGAGCCCGCTGCCACCTCTATACAGGTCTCATGTAGAACCTGCCCAAGCGGATTAAGTGAATGACTGAAGCCATGAGACTCACCGCCTGCATGCCTAGTTTGTAAGTGACTTGACGCCCTACGCGAAAAGACCTCACACAAGCTAAGACGCTGTCTAACCTGCCCTTGGACAGCCGCGTTCTGAGCGTGTTCGAGTCCAGCGAGATCCCCCAGAAGGTGGTCCGCTGAGATGGAACCAGAACGCTCTTCTGGACGTTGACTGTGAACATAGCGACGTCAGGTGGGAGAGGGCCACGGCCGTGTGCCGTGCCACCTCCTCCTCTGAGCCAGCAATTAACCAGTCGTCGAAGTTAAGTCGACAGACCGATCCCCTGTCGCCGCAGTGGAGCTATGGCCGCATTGGTACACTGCACGAGCACTCGCAGGCTCAATGACATACCAAAGGGAAAAACCGTGTACTCGTACACTCCCCTTTGTAGCCGAAGTGCAGGAATTCTCTGTGTGGAGGCCAGACTGGAACGTGGAGGCAAGCAACCTAGAGGTTGATGCCCGCCCATCAGTGCCCCTGATGTACCGTTTTGCAACAGCTTTTACGTTCGTCAACAAGAAATGGATACTTGTTGAGGCCCTTCAGATTCAGAAAGGGCCGTACGCCCCCCCCCCCCTTTTCTCACCAGAAAAAGCTTTGAACAGAAACCCAGTCGGTTCTGATTCGTAGATATTTCTCTGGTAACGCTCATGCTCAAGAGAGAGAGAGAGAGAGAACCTTCTCTCTTAGAGTCATGGCTGCTTTTATCTTCCGCCTGAGATAGACACACTCGTCTGACCTAGGAAGTAACACAAGGCATGTGGAAAACACACCAGTTCAACCACAATGTGTTGTTGTTGTTCAGGGGAGCCTGGCCAGTACAACCACAGTGTGTCACTGCCGTACTGAGCTTAACCAGTAAAACACAGTGCAACGCTGATGTACTGGGATAAAAACAGATTCGGATTGCAACCCTCCCAAAAGCTGCTCACCGAGCGAGCGAGTCGGGAGGAGGCGCTGCTGTTATCAGTCCCGTGGGCAACGTGCACATTTCCACGGGGACCGATGACGTCGCCACGCGGTCCAGCGGACTCGTACTGTGGCGTCCATTAGAGACTGTTAGTGTCTGCCATGCTGTGAAACAGGCCTGTCAGGCACAAAGGGCTCATAGAGGAGGCCATCGACGCCCAGGGACCCCCTGGGACCCCTAGCGTCGTGACCTCCTGACCGGGGCTGGATTACGTGCTTGTGTATTTTAAGACATTTTCAAAGGAACAAAATAAAGCACAGAGACAGTGTAAAACAACATAAAAAGTTTAACATACTCTTATGAAAACCCTTTATGTGTGTCTCAAAGCACTCAATGAACCTGAGCCTCCATCGTGGTAGTGTAGACAAAGGGCTAACTAGCTTAGTTTGTAAGCTTAGCCTGGTCTAGTCTAGCCTAGCTACAGGTCGCTTTTAGCCTTTAGCTGCTACCTGTAGCTGTTTGGCTAACCAAGAACGAAGGAGAGCTATGCCCACCGCAGCGTTGTTTTAGGGGACTGGCTAAGCGCTGCACCAAAACAACACTGCTCTTTAACTGTGTCGATGTTAGTGAGGCTAGTCAGCCGCTAAGTGAAACAACATCAGCCTGACTCTATGGGCTCATAGAGGAGGCCCTCGACGCCCAGGGACCCCCTGGGACCCCTAGCGTCGTGACCTCCTGGCCGGGGCTGGATAATGTGCTTGTGTATTTTAGTACATTTTTAATGCAACAAAATAAAGCACAAAGACAGTGTAAAACAACATAAACAGTTTAACATACTCTTATGAAAACCCTTTATGTTTGTCTCAAGGCACCCAGTGAACCTGAGCCTCCATCGTGGTAGTGTAGACAAAGGGCTAACTAGCTTAGCCTGTAAGCTTAGCCTGGTCTAGTCTAGCCTAGCTACAGGTCGCCTTTAGCCTTTAGCTGCTACCTGTAGTTGTTTGGCTAACCAAGAACGAAGGAGAGCTATGGTCACCACGTGTTGTTTTAGGGGACTGTCTAAGCACTGCACCAAAACAACACTGCTCTTTAACTGTGTCGATGTTAGTGAGGCTAATCAGCTACTAAGTGAAACAACAGCAGTCTGACTGGAGGCTATGCCAACCTAGCATACCATAGCTAGTAATAGTCACGGTTAACTCACCAGGAGTGAAGAGACGTTGACATCCGTTTCCATGGAAACAGGTGACGTCGGCACCTAACCCACAGGGCCCGTGCAAGCGTGGGGGTCACGTGACTGAGTACGGAAGCATTCCACGCTGCTCCCTGGTGTTTACAAAGTCCGTCGCCATCTTGTCTAGGCTTCTTGGCCTGGCTAAAGGAAGCGACGGAGCCACCTCCACCGAAGGAAGCACTCTGTCGCCCTCCAGAGGCTGGCGTGACACGGTGCTTGGCAGGTTGTAAATATTGGGGTGACCTTCGACCCGCGCCGCCATCTTGCAAACCTTCCTTCCCACAGTGGGCCTCTGGCGCCCTCTGCCGGATGGATGGTAGAATTGGAAAATTCTGGCGTGACCCATGTACACTGGTGTATAGAAATAGCAATGGGTTTATTACCTTTGTCTTGTTTATAGCATGCACAGTATTCATCCCAGCAGCGTTTGGAAAGTCACCAAGGGACTTTCCAAGCGCTTTGGGCTTATAAGGGGTGGTTATCAACACGGGGACCACCTAGTGATCCCTATGCATCGATGCACCCCGACAGTTGTTGAAAACAGGCAGAGAAGTATCCCATTATTGTCTATCATGCTGTGAAAGCAGGCCTGATAGGCACAATGGGCTTATAGAGGAGGGCATCGACGCCCGGGGACCCCCAGGGACCCCTAGCGTCGTGACCTCCTGACCGGGGCTGGAAGTGTGCTTGTGTATTTTGGGAAATTTTAATGGAACAGAATAAAACACGGAAACAGCATAAACAGTTCAACATACTCTTATGAAAACCCTTTATGTGTCTCAAAGCACCCGATTGTAGCCTCGTTCTTCGTGGTACAGACGCCGGCTCTGAAGAGGCTAACGAGCTGGTGTTGTCCTAGCAAGCTAAGCTAGAACAGCGCTGCTAACAACCTGTTGCTTAGTGAGGCTAGCCATTCGTTGAAACCAGCCGCCACAGGTTCGAGGATCTCTTCCTCGGTGGCTGCGGGAGGTTCTCCCCGTCCGGGGCTCGTCGTGGACACCTCCTGGGTGTCCTGGTACGACGGGAGCTCCAGGAAATCTTCCCCGTCCTCCGCCATGTCGTCATCGTGAAGAGCCATCGACTCCTCGCTGGCAGGGGGGGGGGGAGGGAGGGCCGCTGCTATCATGCTGCGGTGGGGACAAGCCCCCATCGCAGCAGCAGCGGCGGGAGGTGGCGTCAGCGTCGTGGACGCTTGACGCTCTAATCTTGGCATCGGCACCGGTGGGGGTCCCATGAGCCGGGGGGCCGCTTGTGCTGCCCGACTGGGGTCCCCGGTCCGGTGGCGGTCTCACCGTTATCTCGTCTAGTCCAGCCGACCAGGGTCCTAGCCCTGACGAGCCGAGCGTCAAGTTGAGAAACGGTTAACCTCGTGCAGTTAGGGCACGCATCTGTCTCACCCGGGTGGGTCCTGGCGCAGAACGCGTGATCGACCCCCAAGCAGTGGATGAAGACGCGGTGGGGGTCGTCTGCGGCGATGAGGGGGTCGCATTCCGCTAACCCGCAACTCCTCGGTGGTTCCATCTTGGTCCTCGGTCTGGGAAAACAACAGGCTAAAGCCTAGCCAGTAGCGTAGCCTAGTAGCTGCTAGTATTAGCCTAGCCACTGAAAGAATGAATGAGCTAGTAGCTGCTAACCGGTGTTAGCAGCTAACCGGCTTTTTCAGCTAACCGGCTTTTCCAGAACAGACCAAGAAATAAGGAAAACTGAGAGGATAGGTAAATAAATAAATACTTAATAATAAGTTCCGGGAGAAAACTTATTTGCAAGGATTTTCCCGTGGGGATATAATCCTTATTCCCGCTTTGGGTTATAGTTGAAAATTTCCTTGCTTTCTTGTGTGTGAATTTCTGCGCATTCGCATGCAGAGTGGAGAAAAGAGGAAGAGCCTACGTCACGAGGGAGCTTTATACTCCCGGGTCTTCCGGACTCGTGACATACCCTTAGCCAATCAGTATTGGCGTCGGGAGCGTGTGTGTTGCTCTGTGTCATCGCCTGAGGGCGCTGATATCCCATAGTGAGTAGTAAACGGAGAACCGTGGTAAAACCACTGTTCTGGTGTACTCATCCTGCTACTGTTAGAATAGTAGGATGAGTTGGCAACAGGGGGGTTTACTTGTACTGAACATTATTGATCAACTATTAACAAATACTTAACAAATCAATAGTAAGAAGTTTACTAATAGCTTGTTCATGATCTATTAGATATTTATAAGGCATAGTATTAAATCAATAGCCAACTTTAAACAAACATTTAAGAAATCATTAATACCTCATTAACAGTTTGTGAATTATTAGTTAGCTATTAGCTATTCGGGATAGTTATTCTAAAACATTGCTGCATGCCAAACCATCATTTGGTTATAGCACATGCTCAATTTAACTGATTTAATAATGGTGTGTAAAAAGGGACTCTAAAGCATTATATATACTGTATATATATTTACTGTATATATACTTGGTTGAGCGCCTGTGTCACACACCAAAAATAGTATATCTACAAGCTCACAGCGCATCGCGCTGCAACACGTTTGACCTTGTAGGTTGTCTATTTTTGGTGCGTGACATGATCCACAGCTAAGTAGGAATCAGGCATATTAAGGGACCTGAAACACTTGATGATTTGACTTTATTGTGATGGGAGAACCAGCAGAATGATTGAGTCTGAGACGATGAAGAAATCTCCTAATCCATATGTCCCTCTCTTCCTGTCTCTCCGAGAGACATTAGTAGAGGGACATGGATTAGGAATTGCTTTTTAGGGCTGCAATTATAACTTTTTTGATTCATCAAATAATCGAGAAGCACTTTTTTCAATTTTAATTTAAAATGTTAAAATCGAATTACCACTTAAGGCCTATTTTATGCTTTGTCGCACAAGGGTGTTGTACAAAATGTGAGCTTGTTGATCTGCTATTTTCACTATTATTGAATTATTATTATAATTATTACAAATGTTCACCTATAATGATATGCCAAAAAATAGGGATAGATTATTAATCAATTATTTTATCGATTTTTTAAAATAATTGATTAACTCGATTAGTTTGATTAACTGCTGCACCTCTAGTTTAGATGAGATGTTTTTTTCTCTGGCGAACCTTTATGCAGATTGTTAAAGCTGCAACCTCGGTCACACAGCACCAGTCACACACACACTGAACTGAGAGTGTCAAAGTTAAATGAACACTGATGATTTTACTGTGCTCGGGTGTTTTCTGTCTGTCAGGCCGTTTGCAGATAAGTGCTGTTTTCAACCCTGGTGAGATGTGTGTGTGTGTGTGTGTGTGTGTGTGTGTGTGTGTGTGTGTGTGTGTGTGTGTGTGTGTGTGTGTGTGTGTGTGTGTGTGTGTGTGTGTGTGTGTGTGTGTGTGTGTGTGTGTGTGTGTGTGTGTGTGAGCGCTCGCACGCTCACGTGTGTGTGTGCACGCCTGAAAGCATGTGTGTGTTCCCCTGTTGTGACAGTGCTGAAATCCAAGCTGACATCCCTTTCTCCCTGGAGCAACATATGCCCCTCAGCAAGACCACTGAGAGATCAGAGAGAGAGAGATAGAGAGAGAGAGAGAGAGAGAGAGAGAGAGGGAGGGAGGGAGGAGGTGAGATGGAGAACAACAGGGGCAGAGAGAGGGGGAAACAAGAAAAGGAGAGAGTAGGAGGATATAGAAATAGAAAGGGGTGAGGGGAAAAGAGCGGTGGGTGGCTATAGATACGAAGGGAGGAAGAGGATGAGTGGGGAAGGAAATGAAGATGTGGTGTGCCACAGAGATGGAGAGATAAAAGAGAACGAATCAAGGGAAGGAACTAAGGACGATAGAGGAAAATGGAGAGACAGAGACCCCAGAGAGAGAGAGAGAGAGAGAGAGAAAGCCCCCCCCACTGAGATCCATACAGTAGCGTTAGCGTCAGTGTAAAGCTATAGTGGCTGACTCACCAGGCTGCCTACCAGCTCATATTCACAACTCCAATGCCCTTCTCTGCTCTGACAGAGAGACAGGGGGGGGGGGTGTAGAGAGAGAGAAAGTGAGAGACAGAGGGAGGTTACCAGGTCAGATTCCAGCATCCCTTCACTGCATTCTTCTGGGAGAGACATACAGACAGACAGGGCTTAGAGAGAGACAGACAGACAGACAGACAGACAGACAGACAGACAGACAGACAGACAGACAGACAGACAGACAGACAGACAGACAGACAGAAAGACAGGCTTAGAGACAGACATGCCCACCATGCACTCCCTTTCTCTAACCGCCTTTCTATTTAGATAGATGTTGGTTGCGTTGATTAGACAGATGCTAGGTGTGTTATTGACTTGTCTAAAGACACTACTGTATGTTATTTAGATAGATGCCAGGTTTAAAGTGTCATCCTAGTAATCTTTTTCAGCACACCTGTTCAGTGTTCACGCTCCATTTCCTCAACCACTTACCCTGTTGTTGGTTGACTCATTTTCATGGCACTCACTCCGACCTTGCACTTTGAACGTTGCTCTGGAAGAGCATGTGCCGAATGACTGTCATGCATTGGAATGTTGGTGGGACATGTTCCGCAAAAGCTGTGCTAACACCACAATGCAATCGCAATTGCGAAACAATGCAACACAATAATAAAAACTAGAAAGTGCGGTTGCCCCGATGCAAGTTGTGGGTTGCGGCTGTCGGGACCGGAGGAATCCACTGGGAGAAACAGCCTGATAATAATAATAACACTAATAATGATAATAGTAGTAATAATAATGGATAATAATAGTAATATGAAGTAAAAATAAGAAATAAAAATCTGAACATATAGATAAAGTTATTCTACTACAGGTAGAACAGCAGGTACTGTATGATAAAAGAAACCTTTGAGGTATGGTATCTTTAGCAGCAATGAGGCATGTGCTAAATAAGGAGGGGGATCGTTAGAAATTATTTTGCGCAGAAGGCATGCATATACATCAATTTCACTTGTCTGTTTCACTTCTATATGTGCATTTGTGCAAGTAACATTTTGAGAGAGAGAGAGACAGACAGACAGACAGACAGACAGACAGACAGACAGACATGGTATTTAAATTAAACACTATCTTCTAGTGGTGTTAGATACAGAGAGAGAGAGGGAGAGTCTACATCTTTACATCTGTCTCTTCTCTTCTCACAAAATGCTTTCAAGTACATGGACAGATTGCCGTTCCATTCTTAACACATTTAAGATGATGTCGCAAGCACATTCTGTTGAACACCAAAGCATCTGGACACCTGAAAGCTGTTGACCTCAGTGTTTCAAGGTTGTGACAAGATTTGTATGGGTATGCAGTCAGTGTTTGCAAGTTGCTGTTTTTGCTACTGTATTATATTAATCATACCTGGATAAATTACTTTAGTGTTTTTAGGGTCATGCTCTCCACACTGTGCGGAAATGAGTACCTTGTAAGGTGTCAAGTGCACTCTCTCTCTAAGTGACTCACATTTCAGCTGAGTGCATATTGGGATATTATAACAGTACGCGAAGAGAATAAAAAGGGCGATTAAGGTACAGCAGGGGTTGGGCATTGGTTTATAACTCCATTTTATAAAGACATGCTTTTATGTCTTTGGTTCCATTCCCACTGGGGCTGAACATTTGAAAGATGCACAATATGCATTCTGGGTATTGGAAGGCACTTGGGATAAAAGCCTTTGACGTTTGGCATATATTATGTCAGGAGGAGAGGGAGACAAAGCATTTGTATGTTTAATATGCTTTTGACATTTTGTTATGTTTAAAAGAAAATACATGTTGCTTCCACTGTGTAAAATGCATAATACACAGTCCAAAAAGCACCTTTTGAAGGTCCAATGTTATCATTCAGCAAAAGGAATCATTTTATTTAGTTGGAGAGAGCACAGTAATTTCAGGTATATGAGCTTTGTTAGCATATGTAAAACCATTTTGTAAAGCAGTGTAGGGGAAATGTCATTGAGAAAGGTGAATAGGGGGAGGGGAGAGAGGCAGGGGGGAAAGTGGGTTTACTATGTATATAATAATACAGTGTTCATGTGTGCATGAAGGTGATCCAGCCATACTATAATGTATTCTGTGGCCTTGGATAGGGTGATTGTTGGATATCTACACAGAGATAAAATAAAAAGGATTAGAAATTCTGTATATGCTTGTCCTATCCTAAGCATCGTGGATGAAATGATGTTTACCTAAATCATTTTCAATGTATCGCTGCAAATTAAGTAATTTATTTATTTCCTATCTTAATATGCGCTTCACTTATTGAAAGCATTATTAGCATTTCATCTTTCACTGAAACAGTTTGGTACAGTCAGTGAGGTGTAGGCTACCTAAAGTTGTTCCTCTTTATTGATTTTGGTTTCCAATTACTGTAGATTATGTTATCTATTTTCTTTTCAGGAGCTGGTTGTCTCCGCCAGGCCGAAAGGCATGGCGAGAGAGTTTGTTTTGCCCTCTGTCCGTCCGTCCGTGTGTGTGTCCGTCCGTCCGTGTGTCCGTCATTCTGTCTGTGTATAGCTAATCTCCGGCACCGTTGGCTTGCTCGCCGTGAAACTGTGCACACACACTCCCTGGATGCCACAGCAGAACCTCTGCCCCAAATTTTTCACATGGGCTTTTTATAGCGCCACCAGGAGGCCGATTTGTGCAAAACATATTTTCTGACAGTACTCCTACAGATTTTGTCCAAAAATCCCGCAAATCGGTACACAGTATCTCTATAGTCATTAAACAAAACAGGTCTTTCCGATTTTTCATATTCCATCCTGATTGGCTAAAAATGGCTTCCAAAGTTTGCAGAGGAGTGCTCCGTTTTGAACAAAATGCCTGAAATCATGAACACAGCATGCAATTTCCTTGAAATTTTGCACGCATATTTCCACTGTGCCGAGGACGAATTGCCACTTGAACATTTTCAAATCAGCCTCATGGTGGCGCTATAACAGGCCGATTCGTGTTTTTACCTATAACTGCACCGATCTGTGTAAAACTCCTTCCGATTTTATCCAAATTTCACGCGAATCGGTACAGATGATCTCTAAAGTCATGTGATCAAGACGGATGTGTTTGATTTTTCATATTACATCCTGATTGGCTAAGATTGACATCTAAAGTTTGCAGTAGTGGCTTGTTTTGAACAAAATGCCGCAAATCATGAACGCAGCGTCCGATTGCGGTCAAACTTTGCACACACATTCACACCATGTTGAGGAGCAAATGCCACCCTTTTAACATTGGCCTGTTATAGCGCCACCAGCAGGTCTAATTTAGCAACAATTCTTTTTTTGAACAAATGCCTCAAATCATGAATGCAGTGTCCGATTGCCGTGCAAGGCCTAAGAAAAATGGCACCCTTTTCACATTGGCCTATTATAGCGCCACCAAGAGGCCACAATAACCTATCTGACTTGGAGGAGACCTGTGCTCCGAGGAGCACTTTTTCTAGTTTTTAAACTTTTTCTTTCTTTTAAATGTCACTGACAGAATCAGTACACATTACACACAATTACAATTATTTTTCAAACAGTGCTACAGTGAGGAACAGACGATCCCTGGTTTATCAGGACCCAGATGAACAGGAATCAGGTACTAGCTAACATTCTGTGAAAGTACAGCAGCACCTTGCAGCTGGATCAGACTCTTTCAAGGCCCTGAAACCTACAGTATGTAACACGCATTAAACAATATCAACAGCTCACTCCTGGACCAGAGTTTCCAGTTCCACCCATCAAATTGCAGAAACGATCGTCACTGTTCTAGGCTCGCCGCTGGACAGGTGCTGCAAAAAAAAAGTACTTATACTTGATTACATGCCGTGTCACGCACCAAAAAATGCACCAAAAAGCTCATAGAGCTTGTAGATATGCTTCTTAATCTAGGAGATCAAGAAGCAAGAAAGTAAAAAAAAGAACAAAACAAGAAGTGAGACAGGAGGAGTAGGTGCACATCTACAAGTGCACATCTAAAAGCTACAAGCTCGATCCTAGAGCTTGTAGATCTGCTATTTTGGGTCCACGACACCGTCGCTCATCTAAGTATTCACCATTAATCGATATGCGAGACTTTCTCCTCTTTGGCCTCCCATTCACTGCTCTTTCTGCTCCTGCTAGCCTGTTACAAAACACTCACTCACAACTAAACAAATGCTCTGGATTTTACAGTGTGTTCTCATTCCTCCTCCCTACTCCTCCTGTCTCACTCCTTTTTTGTTATTTTTTTCCCTCTTTTACTTTCTGCTTCCTCATCTCCTGCTTGTGCCTCCTTTTAGTTGTCTCAGCATGTCCAAAATCTGTGTAGCAGCCTACCCGCTGATCAGAGGACTGTTTCACCACATTGCATTTAAAATAGTTTAGCTTGCATCTTTTTTTTCACCCCTTTCTCCAGCATCAGTAAAATGCGAACGTGGTGCTGTTTTCTGAGAATGATTTGCGTGTACATTGGAGAAATACTCACCAGAAATTAGCCGACTGAAACGCTAATACAGTATGTTGGCGACAGAACAACTGGCCCGTTGTGAAGAACAACAAAGGGAATGCTAGACAAGCATGTTGCAAATGTAACGTGTTACATTGATAGTATTTGATATCCAGAATAAATGCAACAGGACCTGCTGTTAGGATATTCTGTTTCTCTCACTCTCACTCTCCTTCTGTTTGATACAACTGCTGCTGATCTTCAAACCCCCTTCAATATCTTCTGTTCCCTTGTGGCCAGATCTTTCCTGCCCCCCGCCCCCCCCCCCCCCCACACACACACACACACACACACACCCCTCTCTCTCTCTCTCTCTCCCCTGCCCTCTGAGCCTTTCCCTCTCTCTCCCATCCCACACTTTTACCCTTTTTGTCCTCATTCTGCCCCATGTTGGCTCTCTCTTTCTCTCTCTTTCTTTTTCTCTCTCTCTCTCTCTCTCTGTTCCTTGTTCTAGCTCTCTCTTCATCTACCTTTGCCCTCCCATCTCTCTATTCTGTGGATCAAATGAGTATCTCTCTCCTCCTTGAACTTCTCACCTGGAAGAGGACGTACATGTGTCTGCGCACGCACGCACGCACGCACGCACGCACGCACGCACGCACGCACGCACGCACGCACACAGGCACAGCATCACATCTCCCCTTCATCATATTGCAGCACTAATGTTCCTGGTCAGGATCATAGTATTTAAGCATATTGATGGAGCAGACGTATACTTTTCAGCTTACCTACTGGCTGCGGATCCAAGGAAGAACGCAGACTAGAAAAGAGTGTGACAGAACAGAACAAAGCTGGGCTGCAGAGAACAGAACAGAACAGATCATAAAAAAAATAACTGTTTCAGAGAGGCTCAGCCATTTGTTTTGGTCCAGTCAGACCAAGCTAGTGGAGTGTAGTCTATAGTCTTGTAGTTGACTTTAATCAGGTCCTGTTCAGCTTAGAACAGAACAGGTGGTATTTGATAGTTATGTGTGACAGCAGGCAGGAGCCAACATCAAAGCAACCAAAAGAGAGGGAGTGAAATAAAGACAGAAAGAAAGAGAGAGAGAGAGAGAGAGTAGAGAGTACAGAGAGAGAGAGAGAGAGAGAGAGTATGGTGCAGGAAAGGGACACAGGGAAACAAAGAGACAGGTAGAGAGAGAGAGAGAAGAGGGAGGACGCGAGAAAGAGAGAGTCAGCAAAAAAAATAACAGTAAATAATGGCAGACTGAGATAGTATTAGTGATAGAGGGAGGCAGAGAGAGAGAAGGAGAGAGGGAATGAAGAGACAGATTCAGGTGGGCGTGTGGGCTACTGTTGTATCTAGATGAGCAGCTTGTGTGTTTAGCTGTCATGAATACAAATTCCACCACTGTGATGAATGTCTACCTGCTTGTATCCAAACGGCACTTCAAAAAGAACAGCTTGGTTCGGGGACCTTGCATGTGGCTTTGATGTGCACTAAGCTCCACAGCCCTGTCAAAATCTACCATCCAAAACACCCGGTAAAAGTGAGAAAGAACTCCAGCCAGGCATGTTATATGAGCAACCCCCAATGCATCCTGTCACAGAGGCCAAGATTATGTAATGTGTGACACATTTTCCCGCATTCGGATCCTTAGCACTCAAGTGTGGACCGTGTTTCAGTCTCTGCCTTTCAATTTGTTCTTTCTCTTTCTATTTTCCACTCAATTCGGTTAAACTCAGTTCAGTACTGTACTTATATGACTCAATATACGTTATTGGCAAGAGTTGTGCATAAACAATAATTTCAAACAATATTTCAAGGACTTGGGTTGCTGTGTACTCAGTTCCCATACCCAGACACCCCACTGTGGGGGGTGGATCATTAGCTTTGTGGAGGGAGTTGATGTTTCTGTATGAAAAGTAATGCATTCAAGCAGAAACAATGAAAAGATTATAAAAGATGATACAATATAGGTGCAGCAAAGATCAATAACAATTTCTACTCTTCTTTTCTCCCCTGAAAATAACACTCTGTGCCCGTTTTCATCAAGCATCTCAGAATCAGGCTGAACGTTTGACTAGAATTAAAAATCCCTCTACCTCAGAGTAGGACATGAGAGTTTCCTACAACCACTTCCAGTGAAGAGTAGTTCTCTTCTCAGAATGAATGGCATCACGGTTTTACAACACACTGAGCCGCAACATTGAGCCACAATTTGTGTAGTATTCTATAAATCAACATTGGCCAGCCACTCAAGATTCCTCTTCCAATAAAAAAAAGTTGAATAAATAAAGAAATAAAAACATTTGAGAAAAAGTTATTTGGCCACAACATAACGTTTGCATCTATAACCACTTTGTGGTATATCCCTTTTCACATTCACATTATGTGCCCTCGGCTACTGGGCCAATCTTAATTTGCCCAGCATCTACAGTATGATGCTGTTTTCCAATACAGACTGTTTTTGAATTAGGATACAGTACGTTGAGGGGTGGTCTAATGAATGAATCTCAGATTTATATTAGGAAGCAGTGTTTGTCGTAGTTGCTATACCTTAGCTAGAGGAATTGAGAAAAAAATAATGCTTTTTTGTAAAGCATTTCAATAATCAGTAATCCTTTCACTGAATTAAAAAGATGCTTAATGCTGCAATTCTGTTTCAATCATGTAGGCTTCTTTATTCACATTCTGGTATATGTGCGTGTGTGCGTGTTACTTTGAATATTTACTGTGCATATTGCAGAGCATGGTGATTGTTGTGTATTTCTATGTTTTATTGAATCTTACATTTTTATACATACTACAACTAGACATTATGTACACTACAGCTTTACATACAAACTGCCTTGGTAGCCTTGCTATTTTGGAACTCCTTGGCCCTCCCAAAAGTGGCAGGTGATGGATGGTCACACTCAGTCCTCCTTTCTCAGTGGGGAGGCCGAGGGCTTCTGCAAAGAGTGTGGTGTTTTACTCTACACAATGTACATTATACTACAGTATATAATTATGCCAGTTATATCATTGTAATTCTCATGGCTGCCATTTTGCTATAACTTCATATTCAGGGGGTGGGAAATCCGAGTATGAAGTTAATGTTCAGATATGGATACCGTTACATTTTCGGGAAGATATTGAACATAAGTTGACAGCACAGTAGAAGAGGCGTTCTCGCATGCCCTATTTTCCTATACAGTTTGCGCTACGTACCGTTAAAAGTTGGCGGAGTAGTCGAGTACAGTACTTGCTACTCACGGGAGATATAGCACGCAAGACTAGGCATTTGGTGATGAGAATTATCAATGTAGCATCCATCCATCTTCAGGCTGGTAGATGACTGTAACATAATCAGTTGAAATAAAAAAAGAGGAGAACTAATGGTTTTCTGCTGAGGAAACGGCTATGAAAGCGACCATTTACAGGCAGAATAATAATGTGATATGATCATCACTCATTATCACGGGGATGCGGGGGTTAACAGATGTGCTGCTTTTCCTGTAGCCTAAAATCTCCTCATGTCCACTCGCTCATTTTTTAAACGGCCCCTTAATGAAAGCATATTAAGTTCAGCTGTATGTGCGGTAGTACGGTCTCTCTCTCACTATTAAACCATGCTCGCTTTACCCCCCCCCCCCTCCCCCCTCCAAATAAATGCCAAAACAAGATTGCAGCCACTCAAAATCCGTTCACACCAAAATCAAATTACAGTATGCTGACACATTGCCTGCACATTTTCATAAATCTGAACGGGGAGAAAAATGCCTACCATGTGAATCTGGTCAACATTAGGGTACTACTACTGTTGCACTGATGTTTAGCACTCCTTATTTGTCCTTGAATAACTGGTGAACAAGGTTTGGAAGCTTATTCTCCTCTTGCACCGGACGTGAGCATAAACTGTCTCTGGCTACCCTGTATAAATTGCTGTCGGTATGAACAATAAAAAACGATTATATATTTAAACATCAGAAATAGTATTTAGTCTTTGACTAAATGTATACGGACCTTTGTGAATCTTTGGCATGGTGTAAACAATAAATGCCAACATTTTTTAATAATTTGAGTCTACGTACTCTACCTCTTTCCTAACAGAACTTGACCAGTCTGATGACATTTGGGTGCAGTCAGTCAAATGTCATTGATTTCTCTGCTCTATTCTTGTATTATGTCATAATGTAAAAATTGCTGTGACCACCTCTTAAGCCTAAACTATACTCTGTTACACACTGGTGCCGCGCGCTGAAAATAGCAGATCTACAAGCTCACAACGTGTCACGATGCAATGTGTTGTGAAATCTGCTCAGTAGTTCTGCTATTTTCAGTGCGCGACCCCGGCGGCATGTAAGGATAAACTAAGCATTATTCTCTCCTCTTTTATTAGATGGGAAAACATGTTGTATTTTTCTGTCCTCACTCTGTCAATTCTCATGTAGTACACTCTCCTCTCTCCCTCTGGTTCTCTTTTCTCTGAGCCTGTCTATTTCTCTCTTTCAGACATACCATGGGAGTTATGGCAAAGCACATACAGGCACCTGCATGCTCTCTCGCACGCACGCACGCACGCACGCACGCACGCACGCACGCACGCACGCACGCACGCACGCACACAGACACACAGACACACACACACACACACACACACACACACACACATGGCTGTACACATGGATGCTTGCACGCGCATACACACACACACACACACACACACACACACACACACACACACACACACACACACACACACACACACACACTACATGTCTTCACACCTGGCTGGTCACAATTCTCTCTTTCTCTCTCTCTCTCTCTCTCTCTCTCTCTCTCTCTCTCTCTCTCTCTCTCTCTCTCTCTCTCTCTCTCTCTCACACACACACACACACGCACATGCACACGCACACTCAAGTGCGCGTGCACACACACACATGCGCACGCACACTGTCACCTCTATGGTAGTGCTCGGCAGATGATCCCAGGTGAACGTGGACATTGTTTAACGAGCCCTGGGAACTGGGACTGACTGGATGTGGGGGAGGGACGATGAGGGGGGAGGGGACAACAGGAGAGGGAAGGGAGGGACAGGGAGGGGAGGGGAAGAGAAGGTTAGGAGGGTACGAGAGGTGTACAGGAGAGGTGGAGGACAACAGAGAGGGAGGGGAGGAACGCTGGGACAGAGGGATGAGAGGAAGATGATGAGTTGAGAGAGGGGAGGCATAGATGGTTTGGAGGGCAACACGAGAGAGAGGGGAGAGGGGGGAGGGGGTGCACAGAAACCCAATGAAGAGGAAGAGCGTGGAAGCTGAAATAGATGGGATGTCAGGGAACCAATGGAGAGAGAGAGGAAGATGAGAGAAAAGAGGTGAGAGGACGAAGGAAAGTGGAGGAGGAAATGGAGACATTTAAGAGTCAAAAACTTTATTGGTTAGTGTGAAGGGAACGGCAGGGGCGGGGTTTCAGGCAGAGGACAGAGAGAGATGAAGGAGGGAGTATAACAGGACAACAGCAGAGAGAGGGAGAGGATAGAGATGGAGAGTGAGAAAGGGCAAAATGAAAGGAGGGAGGAGGAAGGGTATACGGAGGGGAGCGATGAAGAGGAGAAATGTAAGTGATATGGAGCCTGGAGGAGTAAAGAGATAGAGATGGAGGGAAAAAAGAGGCAGGGGGGGATTGAGAGGGAGAATGAGGGAAAGAATCCATTACGTAGCCAAAGAAGTGAAATAAACTATAGTATGTTCTATAGGCCTATATTGCAAACGGAATGATAATGTAGAAAGATATACTATAGAGATAGTATAGAAGATGGTTCCTCTTGTCCCTTTCTGACCTCTGAAAATTATCTTCTTCCTCGAGGAGTTTTCTCTCCTTTAAATGTATGACTTTAACTATTTAAGTTGAATGAATTGATTTTTTTTTTGAAGATTTTGTCTACAATGACTATTAAAAAAGGGATGCCATTTAAGTGGTTAATAATGCTTTTATATCACTTTAATACTGTGATGATGCTTCTTTTACTTTCAGTACTCCATTACCCACACACGCACGCACGCACGCGTGCGCACACACACACACACTTGCACACGCACGCACGCACGCACGCACACACACAGGTCCATGTGAGCCATCATAGAAATCATCCTTCATTCTGCACCACTGACACGCCAAAGTGTACATTTATGTAACGCTTAAATGTTTTTGTCTTAAGTGAAAGGAATGGCCTGGCGACAGCTTGCATGGATTTACTATTACATACTGTATGATATTATATTACATAATATTCAAGAAAGAATTGTCCACAGTCTGCTGTCGCAGCACAAATGCAGGATTGAAGAACTGTGTGTGTGTGTGTGTGTGTGTGTGTGGTTGGGCATTCACTGTGACTTCCTTATTCTGAATCTTTCTCAACAAACTGTCAGCAACTGTCATTGAATCCAACTGGGATGGTGTGTGTGTGTGTGTGTGTGTGTGTGTGTGTGTGTGTGTGTGTGTGTGTGTGTGTGTGTGTGTGTGTGTGTGTGTGTGTGTGTGTGTGTGTGTGTGTGTGTGTGTGTGTGTGTGTGTGTGTGTGTGTGTGTGTGTGTGGTCAGTCAGTCTAATGTAGTTATCTAGCCCAAAGCAACAGCTCATATTTTTTTTACTTTGCCCTGTTCTGCCTCACAGCATCAACTCTATCTTTGTGTTCATTTAGGCCCTGAAAATAAGCTGTCAGTCAATTAGTGAGTCAGACAATGTGTTTGTGTTTGTTTGTGAGTCTGTATGGGAGCATTTTTAGGGAGTTACTTGTGAGAGAGGGGACTGACTATGAGTGATGTATGTGTCTGAGTTTGTGCATGCGTGCGTGCGTGCGTTTGTGTGTGTGTGTGTGTGTGTGTGTGTGTATGTGTGTGTGTGTGTGTGTGTGTGTGTGTGTCTGTGTGTGTGAGCGTGTGTGCGCATGTGTATGCGCATGCGTGCATGTGCATCTATGAGCACATGCACATAGACAGATGTGTGTGAAACTGTCAATTTGTCTTCCCCAGCTCCATCCAAAGAGACAGACAGCCCATTGAGGCGTATGCTGCAGAGAAAAATAACAACTCCGACTGACAAACACACTTTAGTCAGCACACATCACACACCACAGATAGCGGGAGCAGGTTTTGCATTTAGATTGAAAATATAGTTTATTTCTTCTCTTTGGGAAGTTGTCATTTATGGAAATGAATTTTGTTAGGTAGTTATAATCGCAAAGTTGCTGCTCACATAAAATAACAGATTATTTACATGAGTTGACTTGCCCCGTTAGAGATTCACAGTGAATGGAAACATTTACAGTAAGTCATAGTATATAACAGGGTTAAACTGGAACTCCCCATTGGAATGCATTGAAGTTATCAGTTGCATAATGAATGATGATATCCAATTGCTACACTTTGTCTGAGAGGTTTTGGTTAAAATTGTGGGTGAATATTGCTATGAATTGCTGGCAACCATGATATTAAAGAAATAATACAGAGGCAATGATATGTCGTGATTATACCAAGGCTATGGGTGTTTAAGGCACTTAAGTTGTGGTAGTTATAATGCTGATATACCACTGCCCTCTCATGTATTATGAATGGAACACAAAAATACTCACCTCTACGTTAGCTTTTTGTCACTACATATGTCTCTCTCCTGGTGTCCTGTGTCAGAAAATACTACTGTATGTTGTGTAGTACTGGTAGCTGTAAAAGTAGAAAACTACATACATCTCAACCAGGGATTTGCTGAAAACACAGCACCAGTATAGGTACAAATATTCAAAATGGTCTGATCTTCGTGCTGGGTGAATTTGAAAAGCAGGATGATAAGGCTATGGTGACATTTTAGTCACATTAACCCTGGTGTCCCTATTTAGGGTACATCATCAAAAACGTTAGAAATGTTTCACTTTTATTTATTTTTTTCAAAAATAGCGAACATAGCAGATCTGTAAGTTTGTGATGCGTCGTGAGCTTGTAGATTGGCTATTTTTGCTATTTGTCATACAACGAAGTATATAGGGCATAAGGGGCCCTAGGGCTAATAGGCCACATTAATCACTTACCGTAGGCCCTAAGTGATTAATGTGCAGTTCAGATGTTATGTAATTGCTCTGAATCTCTGTATCTCTTGCTTTAGCTGAGACTGACTGTTTTCACAAACTGGCAGCAGTACTCAAACTTTGAATCTCTATGAATCTCTATGAATCTCTATGACTATGAATCTCAGATCCTGCTGAGATGTGTCCCACATTAAATCATCTGTGCTACTGTTGACAGAATTAATCAGTCATCCTTTCTTCATGAGGAACTGGTCTTTCTTTTAGTGTACAAGAAAATGTTTTCTCCCTACTGTGTAGTATCCATTTGTTTGTGCAGTGATGCTTGCTATTGCATGATATTGCCTGATGGAGAGGGTGCTTTCACTGGTGAAGATGATCTCAGTTTTCATTTAGTACCTGCCATTATTCATTCAAGCAACAGGGTCTTTTGAGAGCGAGCATGTTTGGATAAAAATTTGCAGTGCAAGAATTTTGATATACGTATAATATATTGTCATTATGAGCTGAGTTTTTATTGTCTCGCTGTCTGGATGAGAGAACTGTGTCAAAGCCCTAATTGGTTGCTGCGCTCTCCAGTCAGTGAATGGGGCCTCATTAACGAGGATGCAATGCACCTGTGGGTCTCAGTGTTCACTGGATGCCTGGTGAATTAAGAGGTGTGAGTGATGTAACTTGCTGGGCATCCATAGGAGAAGTTATAATGACTGTTTGAACAGTCAAATCTCTCTCCTTGCGCAGTAGTTTCTTTACTCACAGACTTTTATTTTGCAATGTATATTTCAGTTTTAACTTGTCGTAGCTTTCTAGTGGGTAGTGTCAAACAGCGCTTTGCCATTTTCTAAACCCATTTTCTTTTGTTGGGGCTTTCGTTTCCGAAGTGAGTGGTTTCTGTGTTAGTTCCCTATTGAGCAACGATATCTGTGTGGAGAACATAACATAATGGTGTTTCTGCCTGTTTTTTGTTTTGTTTTGTTCAAATCTCCCGGCTAGAGTTCATTTTAGTAGTCGCTCTGTTTGCTTACACTAACTTTAATTTAGCATTGTGGTAGCCTACAGTGACATGGATGGTACACTGCAGACTGCATTAGGGAGTGTGGGCAAATTCCACCAGTGCAATGACAGAGTGTGAATGCAATAAGATAGACCAAGTGTTGTAATTAACGTTAGAATGACTTAGGCCGAAAGTGATTTTAAGTCAGAAATTATTTTGAATGTAAACAAGCATTCTGATTGGCTGAGAACATAGGCAATAAGGCAGGATGAATCAGCAGTTTTAGGAGAGTAGAGTTAGACAGAAATAAATAAAGGCAGATAAACATGACTTAGGAAAAAATAGTTTTTAACTTTCTGCCTAAGTCATCTAGGTGACTTAGACAGAAAGTGATTTTGTTTGTTTTATCTCTCCTGAAAACCTTACAAATATGAGTTGAGGCTAATGGTATGAGAAGTCACCACCTGGATATGTGTTTGTTCGTTCTCTACCATGTTGAGGTGATGCTAAGGAGCACACAAACCTCTTTAAACCTGAAAGTCATTGACATTATTGGTTGTCAGTCAGCAGCATAATGTAACCATACTGTATAGCAGTGGTTCTCAAAGTTGGGTCCGGGGACCCCCAGGGGTCCCCAGCAAAATTAGTTAATATAGAATCACAGTCATTTCAACCACTTTATCCATACGTTGGCTATTCAAAAATAGCAGATCTCCAAGCTCACAGCGCGGCACGAAGTGACGCGCTGTGTGAGCTTGTACATCTGCTAATTTAGAAAATAAATATTTGTTTTACCCCCCTTCTCTTCAGGGGGTCCCTGGCTCAAAATCTTTTCAAATGGGGGTCTGTGGCCAAATACATATACATTTGGGGGTCCATGGCACAAATTATGTTTTAGAACTACTGCTGTGTAGTCCATCAGTGACTGTAGTGCATCTAAAGCTTTGCACAACTGCTTTCTTTATCGTGTAGCAGCTCTGTGTGGCAATGTCTTTGACCTATGGCATTAGAGAAAGCCAGACCAGGTGCATTTTGACATCAATTTCATTTTTTGTCAGCTTTCTTGCTTTACGAATGCCCTTGTGATTCATTGTACATGCTGTAGATTTATGCACTATTTACTTCCATAGGTACATGGCCACGGTCCCGTTCCAAAAGTCCCAGCGCAGGATCCCAATTCCCAGTATTAATGTCTGCTGTCTACCTCTCTATTTCTCTTTGTCTACCTGTTTGTCTGCTGTCTGCTGTCTACCTCTCTATTTCTCTTTGTCTACCTGTCTGTCTCTCTACGTTCTCCTATCTCTTTACACCTGTTTATCTCTACCAGTGGTGGAAAGCAATTAAGTACATTTACTCAAGTACTGTACTTAAGTACCATTTTTTTTACCATGTATTTTTACTTTACTGGAGTATTTCCAACTTTTTATTCTACTCCACTACATCTCAGAGGCAAATATTTAACTTTTACTTCATTACAATTATTCGAAAATGTTAATTGCTAGTTATTTTGTAGATTTAGATTATATTTACAAAACACTAATGCTAATTGAAAATAGCCGATCTACAAGCTCACAACGCGTCGCAAAGCGACGCGTTGAGAGCATGTAGATCTGCTATTTTCAAAGGATTTTACACATTTGGAAACTTGTGAAATGGGACATTCTGCACAATGAGTTCTTTTACTTTTTGTCCTCTAAGTATATTTTGCCAATACTTTTCTACTTTCACTCAAGTGAATTCTGAATACCAGACTTTTACATGGAACAGAGTATTTCTACATGGTGGTATTGACACTTTTACTCAAGCAAAAAAAATTGAGTACTTCTTCCACCACTGATCTCTACATGTATGTCTTCATCTTTGTATCTGTATATATCTCCACCTCTTGTCATTTTGTAGCTCTCTACCCCTCTCTGTTTACCTTGGACTCTACCGCTCTATGCAGCTTAGCTTCTTTTCAGCCCTCCAAAGCATCAGAGAAAAGCTGCAATAAATGATGGATACTTTCTATACGCATGCAGCCATACCCTTAGTGGAGTTATGCAATGGACCATAGTCCCATAGAAATATTCCTGTGATTTCATCCAAGAGTTTTACAACTGAAATAGCTTCGACCCCATTTGATCCTAATGCTTCTTCATAGAATGTTCAATAGTTGCCAGACAACAATACAGCCCTCGCCATGTGGATTTCTGACAAATGTGGTTTGGCATCAAAATGTGAGTCTCAATAATATAGTTCCATACTGCACAAAATTGCAATAATTAAAAAATGTTTTGTTTAAGCAAATGACAACTCCTACTGTACTTAAAGGACTGTGACTACTTCATGGCTATGGGTAATAATTACACATCTCAGTGGATGAAAAAGACATGCATAATTCCCCAAGGCTCCATTCTGGGGTCTCTTCTGTTCGACACCTGCATGCTCCCACTGGCTCAGCTTATGGAAAACAACTAAATATGTTACCATAATTATGCTGATGACACACAAATTTACATAACCATATCACATGGGGACTATGGTCCTATACAAGCACTTAGTAAGTGCATTGAACATATCAACAATTGGACGTGTCAGACTTTTCTTCAATTAAACAAAGACAAAACTGACTGTAATTGTTTTTTGAGCCAAGGAAAAACTATTAAAAGTCAGTGCTCAGCTTCAATCGGTAATGTTGAAAGCCAGAAATGTTGGTATGGAATTTCAACAGCCACATTAAGACAATTACAAAGTCAGCGTGCTATCACCTTAATAATATATCAACATTTAAAGGACTTATGTTTCAAAAGGATACAAAAAAAAGGACTTTCCATGCACTTAGCTTCAGTAGACTTTACAGGTATCCCTATGAATTGATCAGACTTCTGCAGTTGACTCAGAAATGTCTTCACCACGACTAAGAAACTAGATAATTCACTTATAGTTCTAAGAACTACACTGGCTTACACTGTCTGTCAAATGACTGATTTCAAAATACTATTGCTTTTTTTTTTTTTTTTGCCCCCTGATGCCCAGGTGCCCCTGGGCACGTGTCCAAAGTGCCCATATGGTAGATCCGGCCCTGCTACCTGTGGATTATACCAGGGACAAGTGACTTGGACCTTTTCCTTGCTCTTCCTCGTGGACCTACTTGCGGATTATACCAGTGTCAGTTTACTTTATGTGGATTATGCGGTCGACACGAGCTGACATTTTGCACCTTAATCCCATGTAGAACACGCTGATTTCTTTTTTTTCTTTTTTTTCTAGTACCTTAACTAACGTTCATAATCATGCAGAGTATACATATGCTGCTACCTGTATGCTCAAGCACCTTTATATCTTATCTCAGGTACTATGTGTAAATATGTATATAATTTGTTTGTTTTCTTTGATTGATCTCCTTTCCCCCTTGCCCCCCCTTCTTCTTTTTCCCTTTTTATGGAAATAACAATACGATGAGAACTATGCACAAAAACAAATTTCACCCACTTTGTTACTTCTGTAAACCTGTGATGTGACAATAAAGCTGATTCTGCAATTATTTTGCATAATTGTTTCCATGTTGAAAAATGTTCATATTTTCAAACTTTTTCAAAAATAGTGGAAATAGCAGATCTACAAGTTTACAATGTTTTGTGAGCTTATAGATTCCACTATTTATAGTTTTTTTTTTTAAGTATAAAATAAATTTCTTAATATATTCAGGTTATTTGTCATATCTGCCTTGTGCAACTTCAAAGCCTAAAAACCAAACAGAAATGTCATTCTTATTAATATTATGTTCCAATTATTTGCGTGACAATTAATTGTCTTGTAAAAATGACGTATCTGTCCCCAGAGTCTAAACTATACGTGGAGAAGCAGCGTTCATTTTTTATGCACAGCGTACCGTATCTAGAACAAACTCCCAGAAAACTGCATGTCTGCTAAAACACAATTCTTTTAAATAAAAGCTTCAGCCATTTCTGTTTGTTGCTGCCTTTTATTAAGTTTTTGATTAATGTCTTATATACACTATAACTTTATTCTGTTATTTTATGTTTTATTTCAGCTTATTCTGACATCCTATTCTATTAAGTTTTTGCTAACAGTTTTTAATTGTATCGAAGTCCTTTTGTGTGTTTCTTTTGCACTTTTGTGTAAAGCACTTTGAGTTGTCTTGTTGAAATGTGCTATACAAACACAGCAGGGACTACAGATGATGTAAATTAGCTAGAAGTTAAATCTGGTACAAAGCGTTTCTCTTTGCTTGAGATTAAAGTATTTTGTACATGTACAGTAGCTGATACAAATGCTATAATTCATAAAATTAAATAAATGTGCTTTGCCGAATGTAAAACCTTTAAACTATTTATTGGACAAACTAAAATAGCCAGTGCAGCATATAGTCGTATTTTTCTTCACATTTTCTAATTACAGGATATATGTTGAATTGTTCAAACATTACTTTCGAGTAGGTCACCTTATTAATTGGTTTCAAACATTTAAGGTTTGCTTTATTTAGTCTGAACTAGGCAAAAGGGAGATGAGTACAAACGTTAACACGTATTCAACTCTTGTATATATCCAAGGTGTGCAGTAGAGGCCAGGTATGAATATTAAAATCATCAACGGTTGGCAGTGTTTGCCGAATGTAAACACATCTGTTAGTACTGTTTACTGGGTAAAGAGCTCTGACTGTGCTCTGTTTATTTGTAAACACCTCTGTCCCTGAATGATATGAAAGGTCATTATTAAATCAACCTGTCTATCTATCTTTCTGTCTGCTATCCCTGTCTGTCTGTATTTTATGTTTCTGTCTGTTTCTTTCTGCAGTGTCTCGGGTAGATCGAAGCATAATAGAATAGCGGCACGTCCCTGTGTACCGTGAGCAATTTAGCGTGTAGCAGTTTTCTGCAGAACAATATGCATTTTTGATGAAACCGGCTTTCACTGCACTGCCAACCAATGGGGAACATATCAAATAAAGCTTTTAAACCAACACCTTAAATTAAATACTGAACCAGTTGTTCTGGGATCTGTCATTAATGCTCATTAATATACCTTAAACTGGGCGCCCGCTGGCCAGGCGCATACCACATATGCTGGTAATCCAGCTTGACAGCGCGTTGCGGGTTCGACACCCGATCCCGACGACCTTTGCTGTGGGTCACTCCCCCATCTCTCTCCCCATTTCCTGTCAGCCTACTTTCCTATAAATAAAGGCAGAAAAAGCCCCCAAAAATATATAAGAATATATATACAGTATAGGCTATATATCCTATACTGTAGTTACTGTTATGATGTATAGGGATCCAACAGGAAACAGCTCCGCACCTTATAGTGTGATAACACAACGCTACGAGCTAATATGCTACAGCATGCCCGTACAAACCAACCTCAAGATATGAAACCCAACACTCAAAACTCCTCTGATGTCATTCAGGCAAAGATAAGCAAAGTGAAATGCTTTCATCTTTGAGAGATAAGTTACCCGTTGACCTCTATATGGAACAAGCCTCCTCATGAAAACTGATCAAGTATCAGCGCTTATCAGCTGTGCAGCAGAGATGATGCCTTAAACGTATCCTTAAATGTCCCTTTGGGCGGTGTTATTTATTTAAATGTGTCTGTTTATTCCCCTTGGAGGCAGCTATAGTGACAGTGCACAGAGTGTTGAGTTTGTTGAGTGTGTGAGTATATTAGTATATTAGATTAGAATCACATAGGTTACAGTTTTTAAATTAGGGCAATAGTTCCACTTACTGCAGGCATGATTTGTGAAGTCTCCCATGAAAACAATAGGGTGCAATAATCTGCTAAGCGTATTCATATAATTTTTTTAATAAACAGCTAACCATCTAACTGTTGACATCCCTAGTGTGTGTGTGTGTGTGTGTGTGTGTGTGTGTGTGTGTGTGTGTGTGTGTGTGTGTGTGTGTGTGTGTGTGTGTGTGTGTGTGTGTGTGTGTGTGTGTACATGTGCATGTGCGCGTGCGCGCGCGAGTGTGTGTGTGTGTGTGTGTCAGGATGTCAGTGATCCATTGACCTGACAGCACTTCCTAGGGGAGGATACACAGCACTGACATTACCGTGGTCACTGCTGGTGATTGACACCTTTCACAACCACTCTGAATTTGTCAGTCAGTCAGTTTGTTAACTTCAGGCCAAAGTGACCACAGTTTGATGGTGTTGACGGCACATTGATGAGATAATATGTATATATTCTAATGAGAGCTGAAGTATTGGGTATGTGGGATATAATTCTATTATGAAGTTTAATATTGAGCATTTATACTGTACATTGTACAATCTGGTTCCAAAATGTACAGGTACTGTATCTGTTGTGCTTGTGACTTCTGCACTGAGCCATCAAAGATTCCAAACGGGAATAAAATGATGACAGGTGTGGAACTACAATGACTTCAAATCTCAGCCTTCATGGCTGCAAAAAATAATTATTGGCAAAACAGACAGTTTTGAAGATAAAATCATTCAGATTATAGATTTGAACACAGATATTTTGTATCTAATCTGATCGACAGCTTCACACACACACACGCACACACGCAATCACGCACGCACACACACATACAACCACACACACACACACACACACACACACACACACACACACACACACCTACACACACACACACCTACACTTATATACACTCACACGTTGTTTTTGAACTCCAGCTTTGTAAGGGATTGTTCAGCTCAGCACCTTCACATCTGATTAATTGACTTGTCAGCACAGTATTTTTATCCAGCTCCCCTGTGTGTGTGTGTGTGTGTGTGTGTGTGTGTGTGTGTGTGTGTGTGTGTGTGTGTGTGTGTGTGTGTGTGTGTGTGTGTGTGTGTGTGTGTGTCTCCACAGTCCTTCTCGATGTCCTCTCTGTACTGTTCTTGGTCCCTAGGCGCTATGGCAACCTAACGTATAGGAGAACATGTACATGGGTGTGTGAGAAAGAGGATATATGTGTCCTCCAGTGTTCCCCGCAGTGTTTATGTGCGTGTGTGCGTGTGTGTGTGTGTGTGTCTGTGTGTGTGTGTGTGTGCGTGCGTGCGTGTATATGCATGCATGCATCGGCGTGCAATCCGTCAATCTGTCAGTGTGTCTGTTTGATTTTATGGATAAATGTTTATCTACTGTAAATGTCTTACCAAGGGAGTGAATTTCCATTTGTGTTCAAGTCTATATTCATGTGTGTGTGTGTGTGTGTGTGTGTGTGTGTGTGTGTGTGTGTGTGTGTGTGTGTGTGTGTGTGTGTGTGTGTGTGTGTGTGTGTGTGTGTGTGTGTGTGTGTGTGTGTGTGTGTGTGTGTGTGTGTGTGCGTTATGGTGGGCAGGCCTACAGGGATTTCCCTTCTAAGCATTGAACTCTGATTGGCCAACGCCTTGAGGCCCTTCCTGCTCTCGTTCCTGTCCTCAAGGTGTGTGTGTGTGTGTGTGTGTGTGTGTGTGTGTGTGTGTGTGTGTGTGTGTGTGTGCGTGTGCGTGTGTGTGTGTGCGTGTGCGTGCGTGAGTGCCAAATGGGGATGCGGGGGCCGAGAGACAACAGTCTGACATTGTTTCTATATGATGTGTTAACAAAAAGAGAGATACAGAAAGGAACATGCAAAGGCAAATAGAAAAATCCTGATATTTATAGATTTCAAACCAGCCTTTAACACCAGTTAAAGGAGGTGTTAAACGGTCTAACTTGGGACTGAACTTCTCTGTGTGTGCCTGGGTCCTGGAGTGTTTTACTGTCAGACCCCAGGTTGTCAAGGTGGGCAGTCAGATCTCAACCGCCCTCACCCTCAACACCTTAGCCCACCAGGGTTGCATTCTGAGTCCTCTGCTGTGCTCACTATACACACATGACTGTGGGGCCAGAAAAACACAATAAAGTTAGCTGATGACACAGAGAAGGCCTACCTGGACTGAGGAGGTGGTGCTAGGACAACAGCCTCTTCTTAGGTAAGAACAAGGAGATGATTGTGGAATTCTGTATGTGACGGCAGAGGACCTGCACCCCCCCTCACGATCAAGGGGACAACAGTGGATGATGAGCAGTTTCAACTGCCTTGTTGTGCACATCACTGAGGACTTTGATGGACAATACACACGGACAATATGGCAAGGACAGCCAGGCAGCACCTGTACCACCTCAGACAGCTGAGAACATTCTGAGATCCTTCCACTCAGCTACCACACACAGCATTCTGACAGGGGCCATCACCGTCTGGTACGGAAATAGCTCCTCAAGGATTCTGAACGACCAACAACACCTCAGCAATCAATGCGCCACTGTGGTCTGGAAAGTGCCTGAGTTATCAAAAGGTCACTCACCACAGACATGGAAAGAGCCCCCCGCCCCCCCCCCCCCTGTATCCTTTTTATCTTGCATTATACCCTGTTATTATATTGCTGTCATTGTTAGCACAATCTGTGGATCATCACACCAACATTTCACTGCACATACTTGTATGCTTAAGTGGCAAATAAAACCTCTATGTATAGTGCATGCCAACTGACGATTGATCATGCTCATTCATTCATTCTCTCTCTCTCTCTCTCTCTCTCTCTCTCTTTCACACACACACACACACACACACACACACACACACACACACACACACACACACACACACACACACACACACACACACACACACACACACACACACACACACACACACACACACACACACACACACACACAGTACTGTATTTGCCTTTGTCTCAACCACACATCACACACACTCACAGTTCCACACAGGACTTTTTTTTAAAAGAAAGAGAAGAAAAATAAAAAGAAAAGAAAAAGTAACTTCAATTCCAATTCAAACTCCAATTTTCAGCTTCCCACTGGGGCAATCCCAGCTCCTTTTCTGCTTCAGAACCAATTGGGATAGAGTTAAATGAGTCTCAGGCACCAGGGGTTTGGCTGAGTGGTTTGGGCTTAGATGGATCAAGTCACACTCACTTTATAACCCAAAACTAGAATTACAGTTTAGCAGCCTCTGTTGAAACTTCGGTTCTGGCTTCCTTGTGTATATTGTTTTATTCCATTGGAGCATTTTGTACTCTAAAATGTAATATCTTCTATTTTGATATGACTGACAGTATATGGCAGTTGATCATCATTTTACACTATTAAGACGGTGTTTGTTTACATTTGTTAATCCAGCTCCAACTCAGATTTCTTTGCTGAGAATGCTCATGGGAGCGCCATGGTGGGAGAAGGCTGCTTCCGTGCTAGCTCTGTAGCACGGCTTTTTTTTTTCTTTTTCTTTTTTCATCTACACCGTCGGTTATGACAGACAAGCACTTTTTGACTGTATGTGTTTGTATATCTTTGTGAGAATCTGCGTGCGTGTGTGTGTGTGTGCGTGTCCGTGTGCGTGTGTGTGTACATGTACCAGAGAGATGAGACAGAATGTGTTGTCCTTGCTATAGGTGAAGTGTGGAGACTACATCAGTCTCCATGATAGATGAAACCCTCAATAACTCAGGTGGAAATATTAATTTCCCTGGAAGATCATCTATAATCCAAATCTTGACAAAATGTCCCCCATAAATACTTGGCAGTCGGTGTATTTGCTACACCGTTGAACACTGTTGTAGCTGCAATTACAGACAAAGGGTTCTGAACGGTAAACCACACATAATTATAAAATGAGACACTAAACATGTTGAACTTTTTTTTTTTAAACGTAAATCATTGATAGACATGCACCTCTGCATAAGTATAAGGGCCAAGATAATCACTGGTTTACTGCAGAATTATCTTGTCTCCTACACGTGAGAAATAAGGCCCGAGCAAAGGCTATAGAAAGAGGTGCTGAGGCAGACTGCGGCTCCATTTTATGCAGCTAAGAAATTGCTTTCAAAATCTATCTTTAGTAGAATATTATCTTTCAGTTACAGTACCACTTGCTGGAAAACCATGACATCTTTATCTGCCATAGGAAACTATAATGAGATACTTCCTTGCATTTCCACAGACTCTGGCACTACTGTATATCGGATCTATACTATG
>NC_137605.1:34095568-34103068 GCF_963280865.1 Gymnoscopelus braueri | reverse complement strand
TGGCAAAAGGTACCAGAGCATCAGGAGCAGACCGGCCAGATTTTGCATATTTTTTTCCCCCCCCAGCCATCAGACTTGATGAACTCTAAAAAAGTGAAATAGTCCCGTACAGTCCCGTAGGTGCAATATCCCCTAACATTCTTCCTATATGCTGCTGAAGACTCCTGTTGTGCAATATTTTTGTCTCATCATGAACTGACTGCGATTTTATTTGATTTATTAGTGGGTTTTTTTGTATTGTAGGATTCTATCTATCTATCTGTCGAATGATGAAGTAGGGCATTAATTTACAAATAAAACAAAATGTTGAAGTACTGGGATACAAGGATTCTGCCTGAGGATTTAAGGGTTAGGGAAGGTACTTTGCCAAGTTACAGTTAAGGATAGATTAGGTTGGGCGCCCGCTGGCCTAGCGGCCCAGGCGCATACCACATGTCTGGTAATCCAGTCTTACAGCGTGTCGCGGGTTCGACTCCCGTTCCCGGTGACCTTTGGTGTGTGTCACCCCCCCATCTCTCTCCCCATTTCTTGTCAGCCTACTTTCCTCTCAAATAAAGGCATAAAAGCCCCAAAACAAATCTTAAAAAATATATACTGTCTATTACCATGTACCGGGTGTCATTTATCAGTTCACCCTCAAAGACAATACAAATAAATCGTTTTTGTTTCTGTCAAAATGCATTTTGTTTGTGCCCTTTTCACATGGACAAAACTTACATTCATATACAACAGAACAACTTGAGAGTTCCAATTCACCCGTGTTCTAATAGAAAATACATAAATCGCACCAAAATACAAAAGGTCAAAACACAAATTGAACCACGACGACGCTTTGGGATTTATGTGGCCATATTTAATTTAATAATAAGAAATATATCAATTGATTTCAAAAGATGTCACCATAATAACAATATCGTTCGAAAATGAATTATATATGATACACACTACAAAATGAATGCATGTAAAAAAGAATCATCAGTCGCTATTAAATAATATCATGATAATACCAATTGAATTAGAAACTGACTATGTGCACTACAAAATAAATGTTATTGTTAATGTTATTAATTAAATTACATATCTATTTCTATCTTATCTATGTGTGTGTGTGTGTGTGTGTGTGTGTGTGTGTGTGTGTGTGTGTGTGTGTGTGTGTGTGTGTGTGTGTGTGTGTGTGTGTGTGTGTGTGTGTGTGTGCGCGCGTGTGCGTGTGTGTGTGCGCACGCGTGCATGTACACGTGTATACGCACGCATAAAGCAAAAGAGATTAAAACAGAGTGATATGTTAATTAAACAATCACATTTAATTCAAAAATAATAATGAATAACATGCCATAATTAAATCCCATCTGATCAACATGGAGAGCCCATAACAATACCAGCTCAATGTATTCAATAGGCATTTATGAGACGATATATTCTAACTGTGGTTTTCCAGAGTGACAGAGATCCTTCCTGGTAACACCTTCAAAGTAGTAAACTTATCATCATCAAAATTGCAAATGAATGGAAAGAGTCTCTCAGTGAAAGTGTGTGTGAAGGTATGTAGGTGAGTGTTTGAATCAGGATCAGAGAAGGACAGCTTTCCTCCGTTACAGTCCAGCTGGACTCTGATCCTTCGGGTTTCCTGGGTCACTGGGAGATGATCAGTGATATCAGTGATTACCCCTGATGAGAATATGGCTCTACATTTACCATTACAGAACCCTATCTTCCAGTGTCTAAGTCTATCCCCTCTGTCTCCCTTCCTGTGGAAAGACTCTACTAACACACCCAGTGACCAGCTTCTATTTTCTCCAACCTCAACATCCCAGCTGTGAGACCCTGAATTAAAGCCCTCAGAACCCAGGACAATGAAGGCACGCCTCTCTGGGTTGTCAGGAAGCTGCTGTCTCTCTCCATATCGCACACTAGTCAGATCCTCAGACAGAATGAGTTCTGGACAGGCAGTGTTGGGGTCCAGGGTCACAGGAGTGTAGGAGACAATCTCTTTCATCTTATCCCAGACTCTGAAGGTCAGGTTGCCCAGGTGTTTGGCCTCGTCTATCAGCGCTCCTGGTTCCAGCTTTGGTTTTTGCATTGTGAGCTGGAATCCTTCCACCATGGCCTTGTAGTTCTGCAGGAATGAGACGTGATTGTCGGCTCTCAGCTGATCCTCGGTGGCTTGGATTGAGTTCGAGAGGGTTGCCATCTCTCTGCTCAGCCCCTCAATCCTCTCTTTTATCTTCTGACTCTTCTGCGCTACTTCCTCCCTCAGAGCGATGATCCTGGCCTCTTCTTCCTCTTGTAGGTACTCATGAAACTTCTTAAACAGTTTCTTAATATGCATCTCTGTGTACCGGGCCTGAACCCTGATGTGATTTTCTATTTGGTCAGAATCAGCTTTAACTTTATTAAATAACTTCAGTTTATTCTTGAAATGCTTCAGTGATTCCTGGAGTTCCTGTGTGCACTGCTGCAATGCTGTTGCGAACTTGTGTCGGGCATGTTTTTCTGAATCCTGACACACAACACACATCAGCTGCTCATCGTCCAAACAGAAGAGGCTGAGCTTCTCCCCATGCATGCTGCAGAGAACCTCTGAGCTTACCCAGGGACAGGTGGGCTGCTTGGCCTGATGAGGCAAACAGGAAGCCATTTTATCTGCCAATCGCACTCCAGCTCTGAAATGTTCAGTGAGGCTAGAATACTGGAAGAGGAAACAACAGCAATAACATTATGAGTAGCAATAGATAATTTATTATTATTATTATTAGTAGTAGTAGTAGTAGTAGTAGTAGTAGTAGTAGTAGTAGTAGTAGTAGTAGTAGTAGTAGTAGTAGTAGTAGTAGTAGTAGCAGCAGTAGAAGTAGTTGTAGCAGTAGTAATAATATAATATGTAATAATAATAATATTAACATGTATTAGTTGTAGTAGCCTAGTTTAGTAGTATTAGTAGTATTAATACAAGTACTTTTAGTAGTAATAATAGTAGTATTTGTTGTAATAGTAGTAGCATTAATACAAGTAGTCAAAGTAGTAGTAGTTCTAGTAGTGAATGATGAGCAATGTTGTTGAACTATATGCGTTTCAGTCATGTAAAAAAATATTGTTATTGTCTGCCATTTGAAATATCCTTCAAATAAATTTGGTCATTAATTATATCATTTACAAATTAAATCTGCTGATACGTTATGCAATACCAGTCAACTTAATATACCTGTAAACATGTTTACAAGGTAAATGACTAGTTCAATACATATACCATAGAATTTCACAGACATTTACATTTTCATTTAAAAGGAAAAATATATATTTTTTGTCAGCTGCTGAACATTTATTGAATGCTGGCATTGCAATGTCTTGCCTGCGTCAATAATGAAATCCCAATTTAGATCTGGAGAGGAAGAGAGTGCAATGAAGCTTTTTTCAGCAAGGACCAGCTCACTGGGACATCTGTGGGGCTCTAACCGTCATTTTATAGTGAGTCTCACTTGTCAACCGTCGATTAGGCCAGCATTTGGTTTGAGCAACATCACCACTCACTTGGCACTGACCGACAATCATATCAGAAAAGCTTTACTTTTAAACTCTATATACTTTGTTGACCTGGGTCCCCCCAGGGATCAACGATCTACCAGCTCACAACGTGTCGCGTTGCCTCGTGTTGTGATTTCTATAGATAAACAGGCAACATAGCAACATCTTATCACTAGTGAAAAAATTATTAGACCTCCTTACGAAGGCTTTCTTGTCTATGACTGACAAACTTTGCTTTAATCAATTGGTACAAGAATCAGCATACAGTACTATGGTGGTAATCCAATTGACCTTTGTGTTGTGGCATTGTTTGTCTCTGATTAATGGTCTTTCTATATGTCAGTGTTATCTGACCACTTCTTGATAACATTTCAAGTAGTACTACATTGTGAAATTAGAAGCAGTTCTTTCAACTGGCCTCTTTCAAAAAGTAAAGAGTAAACAAATGAATAACCAGATGGTGAAATGTAACTAACTATATTTACAGTAGTATCGTAATAGCAGTGATGTGTAAGACAGAGTCCTGAGGGACAATCACAATCATAGCAGTGTAGCTTTACTTTAACCCGGGTTCCCTGGGGGTCTATTGTCTCCTTTTCCCTTCTACACCAAATCTCTTTGTCGATCTTGTAGATCGGCTATTTTCGGGATTTGGTGTAGAGGGAAAAGAAACAGCAGATAAAGTATAGAGTTCACATATAGGGATTGAGTGGTTAAAACATTACCAAACTTGCCAGAATAATTGACTCAATGTGTCATATTCAATGGGCTAAACATGCCAGAGCTGCCTGTCCTTTAAATTTCATAAGGTACAGTACCTTTCTGATACTTAAAAGACCATACGGGTGGTCTGGCACATGGGGGCACCAGCACCGGTGGTCTGGAACAAGGGGCACTAATTAGAAACATTAATTAGAAAGGGTGGTGCTGACTTTTGGTCATTCTGTAGTGTACTAGCAAGCATAAAACTGCCCAGAGGGCCTGTGCCAAATCCACCTGTGTGGTTAATTTCTTCAGGAAAGCTGAGCCATCCAAAATTTGACTTCATCCTCACCTATCATATTGTACCATCTGACGCAATCACAGCTTCAGATCGATGGACTACAGTAACCCTCTATAGAAAAATATACAGAACAAGCCCAGGTTCAGCTATGAAAAAAGTGATGCTACTGTGACAAACGTCAAGTCCTGAACAGCAGTGAAGTGGGTGTCACAAGATCGCCACCCTTGAAAGGTTTTGTTGGCACAAAGGTGACCTTGTTCTCTTCTATAGGCATACTTACAGCGAGGAGGAAGGAGAAGCAATTTTTTTTTTTTAACAAACTGGTGCATTGCAACTTCATTTAAAAGTTACACAAGGAAATCGAGTACATAGAATATAATGTATTATATCCCCCTAGAGGGGCTTTTGGACACTGTTTTGAAGTAGTAAAAAATTTGTAATTTGGTGACATAGTGGCACTATTTAATAGTCTTTGACTTTTTAATCTGGTAATAGCTTAGCAACTGCTGAAGCAACCACATTCACGTAAATGTTTTTTCTTTTAACGTGAAACCCTCTACACTGCAGCTGTAGAGGGTTGTTTGCCATGTTGTCTAGCAGAGTAACGTTAATGTACTGTAGACTCCTGTCATATTAGCACTGTTGAGGCGTTAGCTAGTGAAGTTAGAATGGATGTTTTCCCTCCCTGGGAGCTCCTGGGCGGATCAACAGGCCATCCATAATTAACAGCTACTCCGCCTGCGTTCTGATCCGCTCAGCTTTAAAAAGAACAACTGTCACCACTGGTTAGATGCTGAGAGAGGAAGGGAGACGCAAGGAGCAAGAGACACAGGGGGAGTGAGGTGGAGAGACAAATAGGGGCTGGGGTGAACAAATTCAGTCATACACTAAAGGACACACACACAACTTATAAGTGATGCACGAGCAAAGATAAAAAATCATCCCACGACATAAACCCATGCAAATATATAAAAACAGACAGAAATGCCCACACATACATTAACTCATGCAGAAACCTCCACACAGAGACTTGCCTGGGCAAAGACATACTCACATGTACATTTAGCTTCTGGCCCTAGAATGAACATAGCATGGCTTTCAAATGTATTTCTATAATGTATCGATGTGAGATCAAGAGAAGAATGACTGACCTACTTCTGTTATCAGGTTCTCTGACAGAAGACACCACACCAGCAGTCTCTCTATAGTATAACCATTCTGCCGTAAACATACCATCAAGTCCATAGCATTGGTTTAGTTTTTGTGTCACATGGTGTAATTATGTTTATGAATTTTGACTATCTAGAGTTCGGTCAGCAACGCGGCCCTCACACCTATATGTCGCACAGCCGATCGGACCATAGTGTCGGGGGCTATCTCAGAGTACCCGTTGTACCTGTCTGTGTCCCTTTGTGCCCATATATGGAGATCTCTGTATCTGTCTGACTACCTGTGTCCCTTTTATGCCCATTATGGAGATCCCTGATGTCATCAGTATATGCCCATATATTGGAATGTCCATATACGGTTGGATCGGCGGTTCTGGACAACTAGATATCCGAACTACTCGACGGCACCGTACTCCCTCGAGTATGAAGTCGGTCGGTCTCATACTGTATATGCACATGAACCTTTTGGGCATAGCGGTCGGAACTGTGGTTCTGGAAAACCGGATCTCTGTATCTGTTAGTCCTTGTCCCTTTGTGTGCTCATATATGGAGCTCACTGATTTGTTTGCGCCTGATGTCATGACGACACATTGAGGTTAGGCAACACTCCATATTTGGGCATTGCTGCATTGGGAAATCCTTATATGGTTATGGCTGAGTCATGAGTCATGGTGACATGAGCGTGACGTCAGAAGTCCGTCCGCCCGCCCGTCGGCCCGTCCTCCCCTTTTTAATGTAGGATAACATTTTATCTGGTTGCATTTCCAGTCAATTATCTGGATTTAAAAAAGTATCTCAGAGGCCTGCTACTTTCTGGAAGATGGTAGATTATGGTGATAATGAATCCGGGCGAATCCTTATAGCCACAAAATCCCAAATTGTAATTTTGCTGAAGCTCTGTGTGTGTGGGTGTGTGTGCGTGCGTGCATGCGTGTGTGTTACATCTTGTTGTGAGGCACAGGCACTGAAGGAAATTAACACTGATAAAAGGCTGATACAGTACATTTTGCCGTTACAATTCAGGCATTTGGCAGGTACTCTAATCAAGAATGACTTACTACTAGTGCAAGGTCAGTGCAAAGTATTTTACCAGGTAAGTGGTTGAAGAATTAAGGTCCTACACACTGGGAGAGTTTATTTCGTGTGATGATTTCACATTCATTTAAACTGGAGTTTGTGTCATAAGTACATCCACACGCAAATATTACACAGTGATAAAGCAACATAATATTGTTTTGAAACAAGGTTGATTTTTCACCGCAAATAAAAGCATCAACCTGTTGAATGAGGCATCACCAAATTAATAGATTGATATGAAATATTCACGGACATAGTAATTCTCTAAAAAATAAATACAGTAACTGACTATTTCACCTAATCCAGAAGAAAGAAGCTCAATGCCTCACTCTTTGATACAGTACATTTATCTCCTCTACCAATCGTTTTGGCATCAATTGGGGGTGAACTCTATTCCCCAAACTGATACTGGTACAGAACGTAGCACCACTGTTGCCCTTGGACAAACTGTTATAAACTAGATGAGGCTGATACATTTGTGCAGTCTGTTTTACATGCTACTTTAGATTTTGAGCCCATTTATATTTAATGTGTGTTTTTGTGTGAGATGCAGGCATCAGAATCCAGGACAGTTATCAGGGGGACCAAGCAGTTGGTGAAACAACAACAGTCGATTGTACTCAATGTCTCTGGCATGGGAAAGTAGTACTGATCCTTTGTGTGCTCTCTTCTCTTCTCTTCTCTTCTCTTCTCTTCTCTTCTCTTCTCTTCTCTTCTCTTCTCTTCTCTTCT
>NC_137605.1:34073068-34090568 GCF_963280865.1 Gymnoscopelus braueri | reverse complement strand
GTGTTGAGAGAATTGATTGATTAGATCAGATAGGAAGCTTGAGGGTAGGGCTTTCACGACTAGAGATTTTTACAGGTCGACTAATTTGACCCAGTGTTAGTCGACTAGTGGACTAGTCGATATTTACATTAAAAAAAAATGTTTTAGGGGGGGCATTGTTTTAATGCCATCCTACTACTATGTTACTATTATTATTATCCTCCTGCCCTTATTTTTATGGCGTTTTAAGGGAAGCGCTTCTGGCACAGCAGCACAGCACCACAGCATGCGTCTCCAAGGATCCCCATTGCCCAATAATAGGCTTTTATTGGGCATACTTTTGACCCCCTTTTGATAAAAAATTAAGTCAGGAGGATAATAATAATAATAGTATGATGGGCCATTACTATGGCATTTAAACAAATTTATAAAAATAAATAAATAAATAAAAAACTTCTCCAACTATTCGACTAGTACCAACAAGGTCGACTAGTGGTTATACTAGTCGACTAGTCGACTAGTTGGTGAAAGCCCTACTTGAGGGACAGTAGCCACTGGTGCTGGAGCCTGAGTTACATTACATTACATTACATTACATTACATTACATTACAGTCATTTAGCAGACGCTTTTATCCAAAGCGACTTACAATAAGTGTATTCAACATAGGTAGGGAACGAAAACTACTAATCACCAGAAGTCTTTAGTGCATTTTCTGCAAAAACAAGCAACCAAGAGTATACCTAGCGCTAAGGTAAAAGTGCAATATATCAGCTACCTATTTCCTTAGACAGATGAGACAAAATAGCTAAATCAAATGAGCATGAGCTAAAACAAATAAGTGTATCGACTAAACAAGATCCAATAAATATCGACTAAACAAGATCCAATAAAAGAGTTGCGACATTTAAGACAACACACAAGTCACATGATTAATCAACAGAAGGTTTTCACCCACATAAGTAGGGTGGATGCTCACTAAACAGTACGAAGTGTCCTGCAGGCATCAGTGTTAGTTACCAGGGTGTTATTGCTGCGTTCGTCATTTTCCATTGCGAGTTCCGAGAGACTGACGGTAAGAATTGAGAGTGTTTACATGACGATAAATGTATGTATTTCCAGTTTTGTGTGTACTGTATATCTCATGTCAGTAATTTGTTGTTGTGTTGTTGTTTGTGTTTCCTTTCCTAGGTTTATAACCTACTGGCCTATAAGTGCTATTTGGGGGACAATATGGATTCCCACATCATGTCCCACATCGGTTTTGTATGTGTATTTCATCTAGTCTGCTGTGTCAGCCTGTATAGATTTAGCTGTTAGTCATTTAGGCTGGTCGTATACTTTAGACTGACAATTTTATTTCCTTGTCAGATGATGATCCCTTTTTATTTTGTCTTTATAACTGTTTGATTGGTTTATACTTCCAATGGGGTTGCCAGGTTTTTGAAAATAAGTCATGTTTAGTTAGTGATATTATATGTAAGTTTTATTATTCTGGCGCAACTTTTTAGGTTGGAAACATTTGATAATGTGTTCATAAACAATTAATCTACACAATACTAAAAAATTTGCCTGTTCCTTGATGGGGATCAACAGACTCAAAAACTAAAGCAGATAGAGGCACTCTGCCCACGGCCAATCAGTAGGCTAATCAATAAAGCTCATATACATACAAGCTGGTCATATTATACCAGCTTGCGGCAAGCTTTTTTTTGGATTAAATTCAATATTACCAACAAATGGGCTTGGGTAATCTAATTGAAAATAGTAGAGCATGTTATGGATCATTATTCGTTCTACTTTCAGTCAACACTAATTTACTGTTGCATCTTTTAGCGGCTTCCCTACAAGAGGGAAATCATCGGTGGTCTTTATCCTGGTCGGACCATCACTGTCAAGGGAGTGGTTAATCCCGGTGCCACAAGGTCTGTAAAAAATTAAGTCATGCAGAAGTAACACTTGACCACTTACATCCCAGCATCCGTATTCTGGGGATAGCCTTTGCAGAAAATGCGTTGTGAGATTGTAGATTGGCTATTTTCAGCGCAGAACAGTCACTAGTGTCTAGTGTAGAGCCCTCAGGGACTTGGGGTTAACAAAGTACAGTGGTTAAGAATGCTTCTACGTGAGTGCCAGTTTAAACAATCAGGAGAAACTACAATACGCTGTATTGCAGTGCACTGTGTACACATTTCCGTTACATACAGCAATAAGATAAGTTGAGAAACACAAAATAACAGAAGAGAAAGTATGTAGAGTAATAAAGATTTAAGGATTTAGATGCTGTCTCCGAGGCAGGCTGATGTTTTAACAATGTTCCTCATTGCCCAATCAAAGTATCAACAATACAATTTTAGTAGCCTGTTATAAAATAGAGAATAATATGTATTACTCAGTAGAATTTAACCACTTAACCCTTTGTACTTTGTGGACCAGGGTCCCCCAGGGCTCTGTACTTGGTCGCCTCCTTTTTCCCCTCTTCTGTATCTCATCACTGAAAAATACCCGGTCTACAAGCTCAGAGCACATCGCAATGCAACTCATTGTGAGCTTGTAGATCAGCTTGTAGATTTTTGATGAATGTTTGCCTATTTTCGCTGAATGCCAGAATAGGGATGCTAGGGTTCATGTGGTTAATTGAGAAGAGAGTAATGTATTACTCAGTACAACTTTTCACATATATTAACAAATACACAAATGAATACTGGGTACTAAATTGATGCTGTACACTAACAACACTTTCCCTTGTGCTTTCTTATGCAGGTTCGAAGTGAACCTAAGATTTCAGTCTGGCATCGCTCTGCATTACAACCCACGTTTCAACCAGAACACCGTGGTGCGTAACACGGCACATGGCAACATTTGGGGGAGTGAGGAGCTCTCTGGAGGAATGCCCTTCCAACAAGGGCAGCCATTTTCGGTACAGTCAGCTTATATCACAGATACAGTGTGTACAACACATGAAGATGGAGTGACAATGGAAACAAGCCCTTAGGGCTTTTTGTGTTATCCTTTTAGCATCAATGTATAATTGTACCAATGTACTTTTTGCAAACTGTTTATAAAGTATTCAATTAATCAATCAATTAAGATGCAAGATGATACATAATATAACACATGACAAAGCAAGATAATCATATAGCACATGACAATGCAAGATAATACATGATACAATGTGTGTTAAAAAGCCATAGAAGTGTGAATTTAGTCATCAATATCTTCCACAGTGACTATTTTTAACTAGACTTTTAGAATCAGTGTGCACTTTAAAATGCATTAAAAGTCAATGATAAATCTCCTTCTTTACTCTGGCACATTTGCACGTGAATTACTGAGATTTGCCACGGTCTCTCTCTTTTAGCTGACCCTATGCTGTGAGGCTGACTCTTTCAGGATCTTGGTCAATGGAAATGAGGCACACGCCTACAATCATCGCCACACCACCCTGCAGCAGATCAACCTGTTGGAGATTACTGGAGACATCCTTTTGACTTCTGTTTGGTTATAGGCTCTTTCATTTACTCTACTGTTTGTCAGAGCAGGATTTCTTCCCCTTTCTAGTTTTCTTCCAAATTTGTTTAATTTACAGCAATTACATTTATTTTTGTATTTTTTTAAAGATGTTAGTTCCATAAATAGTCTTTTAAAACTGATGATAGCTGATTGCTTTGATTATGCCTCTATAGGGTTACGGTTATAACTTTACCACATCCCTGTGATATTACCTAAGGCCTTACCTTGAAGGTGAACACTGAGACAGAAATATGTTGCTGAGCCATTTCAAAGCCATTGTTCAGTTTAGATAAATCAATGTGAAACTTTGCGCAAACCTCTTATGACACATATTTATATGTTTTGCCTTGTTTCCTAATCTTGGAATCATTCTCAAAATGTAAAAGGTTGTAGGATTTGTAAAATGTATATAGGGTGACTACAATGGTTAGCAAATATTTAGTTATTTAGTTATTAATTTAATTGTCTTGACATTTTATACTGAAATTCATTTCTTACTTTTATATGGCATATATTAGTCATTATGTTATGTAGTGCCTTTTAACTTTAAAAAAAATGCCACTGAGGCACTGCAGTGGTGATTTAGTTGCCTTTGATGAGTTTCTTTTTTAGGTCGACCAATGTCCAGTAGATTAAGTGTATTAGCTTTCGAATAGTATTTTAATTTGGGGATGTAACAGTCTTTGCTTGTGAATGTTGACAAACATGGCTACTTAAAAGCATAGGCTGAAAAATTGCTTAATCAAAAAGGTAAGTACAATCAAGCCCACACACTATAATACTTACTTTGATTACTGTAGGCTAAAGTGTTTCAATAAATTACAGTGTCTGATCAGAGCCGTGAGGCATCCAGAATCTTCAAACATGTGCCAGGAATTGCCCCCCCCCAAAAAAAAAATATATATACAGTATGTGCCTGTGGCCGCCGGGGTCCCCCGACGTGGCCCCTGGTGTGACTATTCTCATGGTCGACCCCTGTTTGTGGCACGTTAGGTGTGGATTGGAGCAACGGTGTGCCTAGTGGCCCCCGGGGGCCCCTGACGTGCCCAGTGGGGGCTGTACGTGGCCCCTGGTGTGACTATTGTCAAGGCAGACCTTATGGCATACATGGGCAACTGGCGGCCCGGGGGCCACATGCGGCCCCCACCTTCACTTAATGCGGCCCGCAGGTTAATATCAGAATACTGATATATTATTGATTTCAGCTGTTACAATTCCAAACATAACCTGCTTTAATTACTTCAGTCTATTATAGTAGCTTAATGACTAGTATTAAAATTCTAGTGTATTTTTCTGTGTCCAATGTATTTGTATTTAAGTTCTGTTACGGGTGTGAGTATGCAGTAGAGTTGAGTGTGGGTTTTGTGTCAGTGTATGTGTGGGATTGTGTATGAGTTGAGTGTTCACTTCCAGGTGCTGAGCATTTCCTGATTGCTGGCTGACAATCACCCTTGCTTCTGGTGATTGGGTGGAGAAGACTATTTAAGATCTGTAAACACCTGTGGTCTCTGGCAGCATTTGCAGTAGTGCTGTCCATCCACACACACTTGGTGTTCTTTGTTTAGTATTTAAGTTACTGTTTTGAGTTCTTAAGTAAATGTGTATTATGTGAAAGCAATGGGCCACGGAAGCCAGCTTTTTGTATAAAGTCATGTTTTGTTAGATTATATTAGAGTAGAGAATTTAGGACTTTATTGTACTTTGTTTTGTTTGTCAGGTTCAGTGGTGGAAATGGCGTTGCACGCTTGGGAACGGCGTTCCCATAGCAACCGTTGCGGGGGAACGGTGTGAACACGTGTGGGAACGCTCTTCAGAGTCTCCCTCAGTGTCCAACTTTTTATTTTATTTTTTTATAATCGCTTATGAGGTTTAGCACTGTTTTCCTAAATCGTCCATAAGTCTTACGGCACTTGAATGCATCACTCCAGGCATGCGCGTCAATCCCGGGGGGGATGGGGGGGGTTTTGTCCCCCCCTAGCTTCAGATTGGACCCCCCCAAGTCAGATTGGACCCCCCCCCCAAGTAATTTAGGATAATTAAAAAATACTTTTTTAATTTAAGTTAATAGAATCCGAACCCGCTTTTGAAATCATGACATGCACTAATAAACTCTAATTTATTCCCCCCCCCCCCCCCCCCGTGTAAATCCCAAAATGGTTTGGTCCGTTAATGCATGGACTCTCTCGGTTATACACCGTTGTATGGAGAAGTATAATTCTCGGTTATACACCGTTGTGTGGAGAAGTATAACTCTCGGTTAGACACCGTTGTAGTTTCAACTAGGCTACCTGGCTACTTCTATTTCCAGTAGTATGTATCAAAATAAAACGTATGTGGAATTATAACATTACAGGTATAGATTAAAAAAAACAAATGTGCATCATTTTGAAAGGAAACAGATTTCCACGAAGGCCCCTTGATGACGTGCGTCAAGCCTACGTTCTCCGTTCTCCCATCAGTAAAAGTAAACAACACAGACGTGAACGTCGGACATTATGGAATATAAATACTTTAGGGCAAAAGTTCATATTTACCACCATGCTCTCTGAAACCAAGACAATATGCCTATGGAACAAAAGTGTGTTCTCTTTCGTCATCTTTGCAGAAGGTAAGGTAATCTAATGCTGACAGTGGTGGAAAGTAACTAAGTACATGTACTGTACTCAAGTATAATTTTAAGGTATTTTTACTTGACTGGAGTATTTCCAATTTGCATTACTTTTACTTCTACTCCACTGCATCTCAGAGGCAAATAATTATAGCCTACTTTTACTCCACTACAATTATTTGAAAACTTTAGTTAGCCTACTATGTTTCTTTGCCTTTGTAGCTTGATTTTAATTGACAAAACATACATAAACCACTTCAGCCCTATTTAAACTTTTGAAAATAGCCGATCTACAAGCTCACAAGCGTTGCAATGTGTTGTGAGCTTGTAGATCTGCTATTCTGAAAATATTTTAATATATTGATTTTAGCCATGGACCCCCATCTGAACATGTTTTGTGCCAGGGACCCCCAAAAGAGAACATTTGTCAAATTTCAAAAGTATAAAAACAATGTTCAAATACTGCACAAAAATAGCAGATGTACAAGCTCACATCACAGGTGAACTGGTTTTAGAGTATTTGGTATTGTACGGTCAACTTAGACAATATAGCTCTGTTTTCATCATGCAGCCATGGGTGGGCCTGGGTAGAAAGCTGGCCCACCCAATAGATTTTGCAAAAAGAAATATATAGATTTTGATTTATTTATTTTTGATAATAAATCGGTAAAATCAGGCAAAAATGAGAATTAAATAACATAACCCTAACCTAACCCTAACCCTAAAACTGAAATAAAGTAAAAGAAGAAGCACTTTGAAACTGAAGATGATGGCCAATGTTGATGATAATTGATAACAATATATATATATATATATATATATATATATATATATTAAAACAATTAAATAAGCCCCCCCTGCAACGTTTCCTTTTTGCCACACATACAGTATACACTTCATGGAGTATTTTTTTGTACCGAATTAACCGAATTAAAGTAATAAAAAACGGAAATAAAAGGGGAATAACCGTGGAAAAACCGCGAAATAAAAGGGGAATAAACGCGAAAAAACGTGAAAAGCAAACTGGTCACACATGTGACCAGTAGGGTTCCCAAAGCGAATCCAGGCCATTTCCACCACTGGTCAGGTTAGTGTTTAACACTCAAGATTATAGGTTTAGGGCTGTTATGTTAATTTCCCTGAGTTGCTCCGTGTGTCCTATGATTTTGTTAAAGGGTTCAATTTAATGTGAATATCTTAAGTTATTAATAAAAACGGGTTTCACTCCCAATTTATGTTGCATCCCTTCTTCCTCTAGACCAGGGGTGTCGAACTCATTTTGGGGTGAGGGCCAGATTGGTCAAATGGTGACTTGATGGGGGCCGGAACCAGTTGCGGACGCACATGCGCGCTCACACGCACTCAGACACTGCTACTAACTATGCATATCACTTTTTTTTTTAAAATGTATTAAGAAGAATAGCTACTTTAATTATTGACATTAAAAACAAACAATTTGTAATAATAATAATAATAATAATAATAATAATAATAATAATAAACCATTTTAAGTAGAATAATTCAATTTGAAGTTAAACAATACCTGGTAATGTGTGTGGGTGGTTAAATAATTAGATTTATAGAACAACAGTGGTGTAAAGTAACTAATTACATTTACTCAAGTACTGTACCTAAGTAAAGATTTGAGGTATTTTTACTTTACTAGAGTATTTCCAGTACTTTTACTTCTACTCCACTACACCTGAGTCACTGCTATAACTACAGTATATCAAATTCTTGGCCGAAACCGAATATAGGAAACACTTGGCCGAATGGCTGAAAATGATTATTTAAAAAATATATATATACATTTTCTTAAATATTATTTTGTACCATTTCTGTCATGGCTATGCCTCTGTTGTAGAGCTACATGATTATGGCAACACTTATCATAACTATAATCCATAGATCAGTTATTTAAAGCATATTTTTTAGAATTATTTATTTACTATTGTGTAGTAATATAATACAATATGTCTCAAAACCTTAGCATGCCATACAGTTGAAGTATTGCAAATTAAATAAATTAACTAACATTGAATAGCCTAACAAAAGGCAATATAATGTCTGCAGTTCAGGCCTGGAATTTTGTCATTTTAGGGGCAAGGCCACTTGGCCTTTGGTGTTGTAATTTTGGCTATTTTCACGATTTTAAATTGTTTTAAATAATAATAAAAAAAGGAACATACAATATTTCCAACGATAATATATAGCCAATATATGGTTCTGTATCAGTATATGAGTTAGTTTTTGCAGATTTCATTCTAATTGGCTACTATGCCTGCATATGAATTTCATGGGCCTGGGTAGGTCACCCTGGCTTGGCGGAGATATGCCCTGTTGTGCACACAACGCACAGCAACAGCAGGTGAAAGCAATTCACTTAAACGAGGGCTGTGTTGCGCATCAAAAAACGGACTAAAACTGTCACATTAGCTGCTGAAATAAACTTCCCATTTAGATCATTGTTGACAAACGAACAGAACACGGATGTGCAAAAGGATTATTTATTTATTGTCCATCAGACCTGCCATTCCTTCGTTTTGGAGAAGTTATTGCTTTCAGAAAGAGACTCACTCACTCACTCACTCACACACTCACACACTCACACACACACACACACACACACACTCACACACACACACACACACACACACAGCTGGTGTTAATTATTTTTGCCCTGCGCACAGGCTCTTACTATCGCTAGTTATCCTACTAATGTCACACCCTCTGACAAATGGATTCTAGTTTTCAAGATTAGAACAGCAACACTGGTTACAAAGTGGGGGGAGCGGGCTGTGGGGAGGAATGCAGCCACGAACTCTACCAGATGATCGAGAGACGCAACTGACATATACTTCTCCATACAACAGTGTTTTACCGGATTTGTGATGCTGTTGAAAAAGCGTTCTCTCAGGTAGAGTTGAATGGTGATGGTCCTCTGTATGTTAATGACCTTGGCTGTGGCTTCACGGCTTGGTCATTGTTCTCACATAACAAGTTTGTCCAGTATTCAACCCCCAGGCAGCCTCAGTAAGGAGCTGCTGGGCGCTGGCGTTTTTTTCTGCCCTTTTTTTTTCTCTCTCGTTTTTTTTCCATTAGAGGTAGTATTAAATGCCGTTTTTTCAAATCACCTCGCGGGCCAGATTTGACGACGTCGCGGGCCACAAACGGCCCGCGAAACACCAGTTTGACATCACTGCTCTAGACTATAGGGACGTAACAAGTTCATAAAGTTAACATAAGTATAACTAAATGCATTTGAAATTAAATAAAAATGTTACTTTTCAGGATTAAAAAAATAAATAATAATAATCAATTCAAAAATAGTAAAAATACCAGATCTACAAGCTCAAAACGCATCACACTGCGACGCGTTTTGAGCTTGTAGATCTGCTATTTTTGCTACTTTTGTGTGAATGGGGAAGTATGGCATTAATTTACAAAAAAAGGTAAAATACGTAGATAAGAGGTGTCTGCCCGACAGTATATGCAATGTGGCCCTCTGGAGTGAGAGTGGAAATATATAGTGGCCCTCTCCATCATCAAAGTTGCCCACCCCTGCCTTATGGGGTTAGCACAATAAGCTGCAGTCTGTGATGTTCAGAATAGTCGAGCAGCAGTCGAACAATGGAAAAAGTGCTGTGATATCGTATACAACAATACATGAAATAGGCCTACCATAGTATGGCCCCAACGATCCATTAGAATATTTACTACAGTAGTAAAGTGAGGTAGACTTGAATATAAAAGTCATGTCTGTCTGCCTGCCTGTCTGTCTTTGGATTGGATCGGCGCAAAAAAAAGCTTGTTCGCAAGCTGGTATAATATGACTGTGTCATTTCTTGTTCCTCCTCCTATCTCTTTTCTCTGCTCTACCTTTCACCCTTCGACGTTTCGACTAACTTTTTTGTTTGTTTGTCATCTCTCTTCCCCCTGCAGTCTAAATGCATCTTCATTCTCTTCTTCCTCCAAACAGGGCAGACAAACTGGCATAAGGCATGGAATGGATGGCCAATCTGACAATTTTCTGAGGCACAGTGTTTTGGGGACTCACCGTGCACAAATGTAGGAGGAGAGGTGCAGTAAAGTGTTTTGTTTTCAAATCAGCATCACACTGCAGGCATCAGTGAGGACCACAATGTGCGTGTCCGCTGCACGCCTGCTTGGACCAGGTCAACCGGCATATAGCAAAGGCGCGCACTCTCTCCTACTGCTACTTTCCAGGTAAAAATCTCTACAATCACACAAACATGTTTTATAGTATGTTATGTCTATTTCACTTTCATATTAATTTGTCAAGGTGACATTTTTTTGTTTGTTGTATGTTTATGGTTTCGAACCCACATGTACAGTAATGATTAAATGTGGTTATTCAACACAACCACTGTGCGTCATTATGCATGGAGAATATGGAGAGCATATATTCATACTGTAGGTGTCCCCTGCATAACTACAAATATTACCCAAACTGTAAGGTTCTGTTTGGCTCTTCACTGGGCATCTTTAAAAAGTTTCTTACACTGAGAAACACTTTTCATTGGACCGTAGTGCCAGACATATTACAGTAACTGCGTTTGTCATTTCCTGCCAAGATTTTTACATCATCTGATCTTAGCGGTCTGTTTAAAGGGGTAGTTCACCCCCCAAATAACTTTTTTTCTATTGATTACTCACCCCATGGAGCCTTGAATTCATGGATATTTTTTTGTTTTTGTCGCATTCCTTCCTTTATTATTTGATTATAATAAATGTCGCCCCATTGATTCCGGTAGGAGACACAAATGCATTTGTGTCTCCTACCGGAATCAATGGGGACACATTTATTATAATCAAATTATTGGCTTAGGAATGTGACAAAAACAAAAAAATATCTATGAATTCAAGGCTCCAGATGGTCAGTAATCAATAGAAAAAAAGTTATTTTGGGGGTGAACTACCCCTTTAAGGTGCCGTATTTGTTGTTGACGACTCCTGCACAAGGACATCAGTTTGCTCTTGGGAGAAATGACGGTTGCGATGCTTTATTTAGGTCACAACACTCTGAGAGGTACTCTTACTTTATCAGATCCCAAATAGGTTGACATGTTGAACCCTGTTTGTTTTACACTCCATTTTCTACATGCTGAATGGTGAGCAGGCTGTCTGATAAGTACCCACTTTTCACATATTTCGTTGGGATCCAAGTCAAGCACAACCATTTAGAAGAACATAAGAACTGTTGTGTACAATGGTAAGACAACAGTTGCAATTTCTGGAAAACCACACACTGCACAGCTAACAGTAATTGTTTCCACTGAATGTTTGAAGAATGTTATCAGGGCTCCATTTACAGGCATATTTGGATTTCCTTGAAATCACTGTTTTCAAGAGAAACCTTTAGCTTATTGCAAAGCTCCCTATAGCTTCCTCTTCACCATACAGTAATGGCAGTCGGCTTGGCCATGTGCTTTGATCTAACATATTTCATTTACTATGTGATTCTTCCTCCTTTGTGACCATCCTACTTGTCATACTTGTGCATAATGAATCATAACACTTGCCAGGATCCATAACCTTTTGTCTGTTGTCCTTCTGTAAAGGTATACCATCAAAGGAAGCAGTCTGAATAGCCTCACGTGAAGTTTTGTAGTATGGAGCACTATCTGGACGAGAAGCGTGATACTGAAATGCAATTCTGGAATAGACCTTTTCACGGCAGCCATATTGGCATGAATTAGCAGTGTAACATTACTTCCTTCACATGTATTATGATACTAATTAAGGCTGTGTTCCATTCAGCAGAGCTTTTCCAGTGAGACAATATGCACAGCCTGCTCTGCTTGACCTGAATGGAATAGAGCCTTAATTAGTATCATTGGTAAAACCTGTGAAAGAAGTAACATTAGACTACTATTTCATCTCAATAATGGCTGCTGTGAAAGGGGTCTATTGGTTTTATGGTAATTGTACAGTATATTAAAAGAGAACAGAGTCTGCACACTTTATCAATCTCCGAAGGTATTTTGTGTTTAGATTACCAGAATACCACACCTATTGCTCATAATCTAAATAAAAATACCTTTGGAGCTGGATTCAGTGTGCAGACTCTGTTCTGTTCTCTTGTCTTCTGCCCAGCATCTGGCATTTTAACTTTGGATGTGTGTGTGATTTCTTTACTTGTTAATTTTACAGTTTATGCCAACATGTTGTTGTTTATTTACAAAAGGTCATTATATCTTCTACTTTAAAATTTAATTCCTATAAATTCCCACAAAAAAAAAAACAGTAAAAACTCAATCATATCCTCCTGTAGTTTAGAGCGCAACTCCAAAAGCGCTTAACTTCTGCCACAAAGTTGCACCATCTGTTGGTCTGTCTGGTGTGTAAAAATCGTAACTCTTGAACTGTAGGTCCTGCAATCAAAATCATTTTCCCCTGGCTTTCTTGGATCATGACGCGTGAAACTTTGTACGCACAATCCTAGTAGCCCAAAAATGATCTGGCACCCCAAATGTTTGGCACTACCCACAATTGTGGCACTATAACAGGTCGCAGCCTTGGATAGGCAACCCGGCCTGGCGGGGATCTGCGCACTTTTCTAGTTTGCTTGGTTTTCAGTTATTTTTCTTCAATGTACTCGAACACTGATGTTGTGTCCATTCTTGTGTTAATGGTTTGTGAGTCAGCTGTAACAACAGAAATCTACAGAAATGAGGCAGGCATTACTGGAAAATATTAGATCTACTCGACCCAAGGTCAATGTTATTGTGGATAAAACCACCTCTCTAAGTAAAACATCTTCCTTGTACATCAGAACATCAGTTAAATAAGGCTCAGGACCTTTAACCTTTTTCTTAGGTCTTATTTCGCTCAGGAGTACCACCACTGTAGGAATTACTGATGGACTGCTCAACTGTCTGTTGAAATACAGCTCTGATGATGTCTTTATTAAAGACTGTCTGGTTGGATTCTGTTGAGATGCCTCTGTAATGCTAGTCAAAAAGGCAGGGGTGTACTCTAAGACAGGGGTCTTCAACAGGGGGTCCGGGACCCCTAGGGGGTCCTCAGAGTTACTACAGGGGGTCCGCCAAATCTTTGTGGGATATGATTCTCTTTTTTTGCCTTAACCCCATCCCTTTTCTGAGGTGAACTTTAGCCAAAAATAGCCGATCTACAAGCTCACAACGCCTCGCAGCTTCGAGGCGTTGTGAGCTTGTAGATCGGCTATTTTTGGCAAAGAGGTATAGGTGTAGAGGGGAAAAAGAGAAGACAAAAAAAGTTTCATCTGAAACACAATATAGAGGAGGTCCCTGCTTCATCTCTCTCTCAACTAGGGGGTCCTTGGGCTGAAAACGTTGAAGACCCCTGCTCTATAGGGCCCCTCAATGTGGTTACAATTTGGGAATGATTGGATGTTGCGTTCATGATATGCCATTTTTGTAAGAAATAGCCCTCACCCACAGTTCAGTGAATCTAATTACAGGCAAACGATATGGAGTATGAAAACTTGATTTTTTTGGTTTTCTTTAATTGATCTCTCTTTTCTATGGAAATAATAAAACGATAGAAATTGCACAAAAACAAATTTCACCCACTTTTTTTACTTTTGTAAATCTGTGATGTGACAAAGCTGATTCTGATTCTGAAACCTTATTTGATGGTCATTGTCACATGATGCACAAGTGCCTTTGTGGCTAATTTGGCCGAGCTAAGAGCTATGGGAATCACACATAGGAGCATACTGTTACTGATGCATTACATTTTTGTTTGACCAGAAGTAATGAAGATTGGACCTTTTGGGACTTTTGACATAAAAATAAACAAAAAATTATGTTTCCCTTCTTTTTTTTGCCATCTATTGTGACCTGGATGGATGACTAAAAGTGTGGAAAAACATGTTTTTCATTTCAGATGGTCCAAAGCTTTTTCATCCTGTTTTTGACTATTTCTTCTGCTAATGTAGATATAGCTCTATGGGATGCTGTGTTTTTGTATTTTTATTTACTCAGCAGTTGCATTAGCTTCTCCCTGCTATTGCCATAAACAGAGTGTACTGCTCTTTTCTATAGCAGTGGTTTTCAACCCTTTTCATATCAAGGTCCATTATTTATTCTGCATTTGAGCCACGGACCACCGTTTGATGCTCAGACCCAAAACTTAAGCATATTTTGTTATCGTTGGATAAGATTTTGTCCACAATTCCATGCTGTACCTATTGATGTTGGTACCATAGGAGAGATAACAGGCACACGTTGATTTTTAAGTTGCTTGATTCAGTATTTAGATATTTGATGTTCATTTTATCAGACACGCCCCCTTCCTATACAAACCCATTATGACTTCAAACTCTATTTTTAACATGTTAGATTCATCAAAAACACCCGTCCTTGGTTATGGTGACTCATCCTGCCCTCCTAATACGATTACCTTTTACATTTATTTAATAATAAAAAATAATAAAAAATCAATGAAAAAAGTAATTGAAAAAAAACACGGTCTCCGTGACCCAAATTTGTTTTGAGAGTGAAATATCCCTTTAAGTAGTGCAGATGTGTAACAATAATTTAACTCTTGAGAGCGTAAAATGAAACCAAATGGACCCGTAAGGGTCCATTTGGTTTCATTTTACGCTCTCAAGAGTTAAAGATCTAATAAGGATCCATTTGGTTACCAACTCTCCATCATTTAGCTGCGGACCACCTGGAACCCCTTCAAGGAACACTGGTGGTCCCCGGACCACTGGTTGAGAACCACTGCTCTATAGTGCTGTACTCTCTGTCCCCTTACCTGCCCTGCGGAGTGTACTGCTTCACCTGCTTCTTCTGAACTATGCAGGGGCTCATGTCTGCGCGTCTCATTCTCATGATGATGACTCTCACAATGTTTCAAAAAAGGGGGGCTCAAGCTAAGGAATATGGTTAGCTGAAGTAACTAGTGGAAGCACCACAGAGCGGGATGTGGGAGACATCAGATTTAATATGCTGAATTAAATAGGCTTTATCGTTGTAGAGTGAACCATGCTCAAATTAATATTCGTTGCAGTCACCAAAATATGATAAGTTACACAATTCCTTAAATACTATTTATAGACAATGACTTTCTTTTGATCCAACTTACTTTGAAAGAATCCGTAAATTTCTCTCGACCCTGTCTTATCTCCATGATCCTGTAAATATTTTACCACATAAAAGGAGATTATAAAGTAATTGTCTATATTGCTCGAGTATGATGCTACATACTGGCCTGCAGACTACTTGGTAACGGGGTGATTCATATCAATTAACAGTCACAAAATTAAGTATAGCGAAATGGCCCTGGCTGCAGAGAGTAACTTAGGATATGTTGTGTATTTGTATATCTTAGGATAGTTTGAGTTTAACACATAGCTTGGCACTGTATATTCTGTCTGACAGCTGTCCGTCACGTGCACGTGCTTAACACACAACACGTTCCTGTGATGACACAACATCATTTTAGACCAAAAACAAGTTTGGAAAATAGGGCCAAAGTGGTTAACAATAAAGGCAGTAATGAGTTTTTTTTTTTAATAATTAAAATATGAATCAAAATTATTGATGGAAGATGTGCCAGTGTTGAGGACGTTTGAGATCCTATATGGTAGTACTGAGCCCTAGACTGTGTGTGTGTGTGTGTGTGTGTGTGTGTGTGTGTGTGTCTGACACACTGTGACTAAGGGGTCAATGTTGTTCACTAGAGATGAGCGCTGTGGCAAATCCCTTTAGTTTCTCTGCTCTCAGCTTCTTGCTGCTTCTTGTTTAGTGACCTTGGCAGTCACAAGCTTCCCTCTCCCTATTCTCTCTCTCCTTTTCCAAACCTACCTCTCTTCTTTTCTTTTCTCCTCTCTTTTTCTTGTCTTCTCTCTTTCTTTTGTCTTCTCCCTTTTCCATTTCCTTTTCTCCTCTTCCCTCCTTTCTCTTCTTCTTAGTGCTCTTGTTTTGTGACATTGACGACGGCATCTCTCTGTCCCTCAGAGTCTCAAGCCCCCTACTTCCTCTCTCCCCCTCGTCTCCTTTCCTAGCTCATTAACGTTTCTCCATTACCTCTCCTTTGTTCCTCTCCTTATTCTATTTTCCCTCCCTGTTGCTTCTCCTCATCTCTTCCTCTTCCCCCAGCCCTGACTTTCATACTTTGTCCTTCGTGTGTCTGTATATGTTTGATCTTCATATTAAAGACACTTGCATGGACCTAGGCAAGGCAAGGCAAACAAAAGTGCTCCACATAAAAAGGCATTTCAAGTGAAACAATTAATTAAATGAATAACACAGCACAATTAGCTCAATTAGCTCAAGTACTGTACTTAAAGTAATACTAGGTAACTTTTTCAACAAAACAAAAGTTAAATTGTAAATCTTTTGTGAGTGGCAAATGTTTCACAACACCCACTCCATGAATTTCACCCCCGAAAGCCTTTTTTCTATTGAAACGGTGGCTAGGGTAGTCATTCCTGCGAAAATGACGTCATCCGGCCTGAAAATGGAAACGGAAATGCACCGGTTTCCTGTTTGGCCAGGAACTACCGCACCGGTTTCCTGTTTGGTCAGGAACTATACCACGCTAATAACAAAAAGGAATCTCACGCTGTTTTTAAGAGATTGTAGGATTTTAAGATCGAAAAACAACAGAAAAAGAAAACACAGCTCACGGTAACTAAAGCTCCACTGGCTAAGAGAAACGATCCACAGATAGTATAAAACAATTAAAAGAACGCTTTTTGAAACGCTTCCGTCTTCCGGTGAAAACAAATGGAATTCTGGGTAACGCAGGAATAAACGAACGACCTGCAGTGACGGTAATGACCAGCAGAGGCTGCTAAAATTCGTTATTTGTGGACCTGCATTGTATTACTTTAAGTACAATGTTTCAGTACTTATTTACTTCTACACCACTACATCTCAGAGGCAACTAGAAAAAGTGCTCCTCGGAGCACAGGTCTCCACCAGTTCAGGTAGGTTAGTGTGGGCCAGCAATGTTCGGAATTCGCCAATCAGGCTGGAATGTGAAAAATCAGGCGGATCGGACGGATCCGTCTTGATCACTTAACTAAAGAGATCATTTGTACTGATTTGCGTGATGTTTGGACAACATTTGTAGGAGTAATATAAAATATTTTTAAAAAATCACACCCAGTGTGAAGTGGGCGGTGTGGTCACAGTGGTCATCACAGTGATGGAAGTTCACTTAAAGAAAAGTAATATTGTGGACCAACCATTGTACACCCCTAACTTAAAAAAAAACTATTTATAGGGCTATGCACATGTGTCATGTTTCACTAGCCAATCACAGTCCTGAATAGACTGTGATTGGCCAATCACGGTGCAGGGCTAGGGGGGTGCACTGGTGGCCAATCACAGCGCAGGGTTGAGGGGGTGCAATCGAATGTCGATGTCCAAACCTCACA
>NC_137605.1:34033068-34068068 GCF_963280865.1 Gymnoscopelus braueri | reverse complement strand
AAGTAAAAGTATAAATAATACTCTGTTACAAGTGAAAGTCCGGAATTCAAATTTTACTTTACTAAAAGTACTAAAGTATTAGTATCAAAATGTACTTAAAGTACCAAAAGTAGAAAGTACTCATTATGCAGAAGAGTTTTCAAATGTTCAAAATGTATAAAAATCTTTTGAAAATAGCAGATCTACAACCTCACAATGTGTCGCATTGCGACGCATTGTGAGCTTGTAAGTCGGCTATTTTCAAATGGCAGAAATGTATATAGGGCTGAAGTGGTTAATGTATGTTTTGTAATAGTAATCAAAATCTACAATTAATTATATATATTAATAACTATAACTAAAGTTATTCTGTCATTCCTTCATAATATGCTTACTTATGGGATATCATCGCCCCCTAGCGATGATATCCCATAAGTAAGCATATTACTTCGGAATTAAGAAAACTGGGGTTACATACGTAACCCCTAGTTTTCAAATAATTGTAGTGGAGTAAAAGTACAATATTTGCCTCTGAGATGTAGTGGAGTAGAAGTAAAAGTACAGAAAATTGGAAATACTCCAGTAAATAAAAAATACCTCAAAACTGTATTTAAGTACAGTACTTGAGTAAATGTACTTAGTTACTTTTCACCACTGATGGAGACTAATGTAGAATAGAAGGTACTGTTTTAGCATATGTGCGTGTTTTCTTGACAGGGTATACTGCACGCTGTGCTTGTACTTTCTTGACATGCTTCCAGTGCGTTGGTGAGACTCTGAGAGGATGAGTCCAGTTAAAGCCCAGATTAGTATAGTACCATTTACACAGTGATCCCATCTTAACCACAGCTGTATGCCAGCTTCAGTCTGCGCAAAAAAATAACACAAAAATAGGGTGTTAAAGTGCTCTGATATTTTACTTAAGTAAAAGTAGAAACACCACAATGTGGAGATACTCTGTTAGAAATAAAAGTCCTATAATTATTCAGAATTGTACTTGAGTAAAAGTACAAAAATGTTGGCATCAGAATATAAGTTCAAAGTAAAAGTACTCAAAAAATTATAATCTTGCAAACTTTTTCAAGTTTGCCAATCTTGTTGATCTTATCTTATTGTTGCTATAGATACACAAGGCCTATCCAGGTAATTGAAGAACTGAGCTTACTGACTTTGTCTGGAGTCTGTAAGCCTGTTAGGATAACAAAGTTATCACATGTTCCTATTTTACTGTCTTTTCACAGCAGTCAGTTGTATGTAAACATAATATCTTGCTAAAATGTAAACATTCACATGGCATACCAAATAAAAACATAAAACTTTATATGTAGATTTGGTTCTGCAAATACTCTAAACATGAATGTTTGGGGGGAATTGGGATGTATAAATACACACTGACAGAGATATATCTAGTCTCTGCTTTCATATCTTACCTTGTAATGTGTTCAACAAGATCTTGGTTGTGATTCTGTCTTATGCAAACTATTAAGTGGGTTTATTTCTGAAGCTGTGCTGGATGTCAAACAGGAATCACTGTTTGACGAGACATCTTACACAGTAGTATACGCATACGTGTGTGCACGCACGCATGCACACACACACACACACACACATGCACACGCACACGCCACGCACACGTGCACACACACACACACACACACACACACACACACACACACACACACACACACACACACACACACACACACACACACACACACACACACACAATGTAATGATGCACACACATATATCATGCAGAATGATTTTGTTTGTATGCGCGCGCGCGCGCACACACACACACACACACACACACACACACACACATTTGCACGCACATATTTGCACAGATATGCAAGCACGCACACACACACACACACACACACACACACACACACACACACACACACACACACACACACACACACACACACACACACACACACACACACACACACACACACACACATTTGCACAGATATGCACACACACACACAGACACACACACTCACACACACACACACACACACACACACACACACACACACACACACACACACACACACACACACACACACACACACACACACACACACACACACACACAACATATGAAGAGGTTCAACAGAACCCCTGCCAAGAGGAGCTCGCAGATGATAAAACAGAAAGGTAAACCCTGGAAATCAGACGAGAGAGAGAGTGAGAGGGAGAAAAAGGTTTGAGAGAGAGAGAGAGAGAGAGAGAGAGAGGTCTAGAAAGAGAGCAAGAGAAACCGAGAAGAGTGAACAGAAGGAGAGTCAGAGAGAAATGCACAATGAGAAAGAGACAGAAAGGTTTAATGAAACTGAGAGAATCAAAGACAAAATTGCTAATACTAGACAGCGCTATATAGAGAGAAAACTGGAAAGACAAAATGTCAGAAAGGCGGACGAAAAAAAAAACCAGAGAGACATTATTACATCTTACTCAGCTGTTATGACAGATAGTATAGATAATTATACTGTAGGTGTAATTTTACAACAGAAATGCAAGATGAGATGCTGTAGCTACTCTACATTCATTCTTTCATATGGACTGGGCTGTTTTAAGGTGATTTAATGGTATTTAGATCATGTAACATCTTCAGTTATTCACGTGTAATGCCAAGAGTATACTGTAACCAAATGGGTTCATATTGATAGATATTCATAGAAATTCATAGAGAAATATAGGTAAGAATAGAGATAGCTAAGATTCAAGAATAAAATCAATATGAAATAGCATTTGAGAGCTTTATAAGCATAAATAAATTGAAGCATTTGAGAGGGATAAACCTTTAGAATATGAGAAGTGATAAGCATGTGGTTGCTTGTGTATTAAGCATATTTTTTTCATTATTGTCTCTGCCAGGCATGGCCAAGACTTTTTTATGTTTGGCAAAATCTGTAGGATGCATTCGGCCTGGCGGGGACAATCAGGGAGTGATATACTTACTGTACTGCAAATCCGCTGCCGGGCTTGGGAATCGAACCTGGGACACACTGTCAGGCATCAATCTGATAAGCCTTAGCCACTTGGCCATCAGCACCCAAACAAGTCTTTTTTACTAGTTGTCTGGCTACGCGAGAAACTACTATTATATCGTCGGTGTCCAGGACAAACCAGCTAACTCCAGTTTCATCTTTTTTTTTTTTTTTCATAAATCAACGCTATTGAACACCCTTTACGTCTGTGTAAAAAATCAAAACATTTGAACCAATGAAAAGTATTAAAAAGCGCCTCTGACGAAAACTCCCAACTCCATTGGATCCTCAAACTGTCCGTCAAAAACAAACAACTCCCCCCTCTCCTCTCCAGTGCTGCCTTTTCACAGCATGAGTAGAGCGCGCTGCGCAGTGAACGAGGAGGAGGATCACGTAAACAAACTCCCCGTAGTCTATTAAAACTATGCGGTGTACCTGTTTATCAAACTTAGCACTGACGCTGATGTTATGAAAACAAGTAATTATATTTCTAAAATCTATGAAGTGTTTAATGAGGAGAGCAATGTGACAAGAAGAAAGGCGTTCATAGCATTTCTGCCGCGCTAGTTCTACCTCTTTGCAGAAGTTATTGTAATATTTAAAGTCCAGTTTATTATTGTAGGCCTATATAATAAGTGTCATGAAGCATCAGGGCATTAATTCACACGGTGTTGTGATGCATTGTGAGCTTGGAGATCCATTGTTAGCTTTTGGGAATTTGTACCCTTTTGAAACCTCTCCCTCAGCAGCGAGTGGAGCTATTGTTGTTTGGACACCTAACTCCATTTCAGCTTGATTTCTGCTCGTCTGAAACTACTAACTCCACTTGCGCTGGGTAAAGTGTTGATTTACCCGTGATTTGGGTAAAGTGTTGATAATATAATGACACATGCAAGTATCTGACAATATATAAAGTCACTATACCAACTTTGATGAGGCAGTATTGCTTTGTTTTAAAAATATAGCAGGTTAGCAGGTTCACGCTGGACAGCAGAGATATACACCCAGTGTTAAATAAAATGCAGTAACCAAAAAAACATAATTACACATTATAACAAGAGACTACTATTGGCATGGCAAAACAGCTCAGTGGTACATAAGACAAAACAGATTGGGAACCACTGCCATACACCACAGTCAATGATGCATACATGTACATAAAAACAGCAGCAACTCCTGGGTCACTCTACTCCTAGCCTTGATCTCCAGGCTTTTATTTTCCTTCGCGTTTTGCTAAAAAAAATAAGAGCCTGGACCAGCCTGTTGACGTTCCTGGCATAGGAAGTGTTTCATTTCCCCAACCAACCAGAGTGCAGTGGGCGTCGCTCCAAATGTTGTGACGTCAGGGCTCTCAATGCTGCACATTGGGGGAGGAGGGCATGGAAGAGGGGCGTGGGGTGGGGGCTGACGGACAGATCGGTGAACCAATGGGATCTCGCGGAATTTTTCTCTGGAGATTTTGAACCCGCCCCCTAGACCAGATATCAGACGCGCTAGGGCAGCCTACTCTACTCCAGTACCATTTATTGTGGTGCCATTGATCTTCGGTAACTGTAGAGTGCAGTGCAATTGCATGCTATCAAACATAACACCTAATGCAATTTGGTTTTATCTAATTCTTGGTCCAAGTATCCTTGCATCCAATGTATGATCAGTTTCTGCATCTGTTTTGATCAGCCAGCAGACCAAAATATTTTTTATTTCTGTTTTTCACAGAATACAAAAAAATCTGATTGTTTGTGGATAGCTATTAGCTACTGTCTCCTGAAAGGTCAGCGAGGCTAAACTCTTGCTGCAACAATCTTTTCAGTGCTTTGGACATCAAAGGAGTTTCTATTATATGCTGAGATATGGAATATCAAGAGACTTCTGGTTATATATATAATGGGTCACTTTTCAATGAAGATAATGGAGCACAATATTTACTTTTATATTTTATTTATAGTGTGAAAACAACTGACATATCGACAAATACTGCGTCTTCTTCAGAGTCAAAACGAGACAACACTGACCCCAGATTGTGGCGGGGCTGAAGTTGGAAGTGATTTCTTCAGCTTCTATTACTCAAGTCTCTGTGCACACTCAGTCCATTGAGTAGATTGAGTAGACAAATCCAATGAAAACAAAATGAAAAGAAAAACATTCTGCTCATAACCATGGCATACTACTATAACCTCAAACTTTCAAACCTCAACACCATCTATTATTTCACAATCACAAATTATTATTTATCTTTTGGGCAGTCACAGTTCCTAATTAAAGATTAACTAAAGTAATATAGTGTAATGTTATATAATTATCCTTCCATACACCTTGTCTTTATCCTTTCCATGTTGTAGGCTTGACATGGGTGCAGACTCACCTGTCTGTATCTGGATCTCTGGCTAGACAGGTCAAAACAGAGGTCACAGACCTGGGTGTGATCTTTAATTCTCATTTTAACAAGGTCAACACCGATTAGGCCACCTTCTGGGTCTATGGCCCTAAGTTGTGGAATACACTAGGACTTGAACTTAATGGCGAGTACGTTGAAATCGTCTTATGTTTTAGTTATTTTTATTCACATATATATATATATATATATTATTTTGTTTTAGTTTTTTTTAGTTTTTTTTCCAAATTTTCAAATTTGTATTATTTTGCCCTACTTTGACTTGCTCTTCTACCTTTAACTATACTGTCTAGTTATGTTTCTTTTTGCCAATTTAGTTTTTTCTGGCATCCTATTATTTATTAACTTAATGTGAAGCACTTTGGTGCTATACAAATAAAGTTATTATTATTTTTATTTTTATTAATAACAACCATCACGAAAATACTAAGTTTATGGTCTTCACACTTTGCGTGAATGTGTATATTCAATGAACGATTATGGAAAAGTATAGGAACCCTGTCAGCCCTAGAAGTGAGTACAAAAATGTACTGTAAAGGTCATTGCTATTATTATTATGTTATAATTATTCCCCAATATATCCTCATCATCGAGTCCAGCAGCCCAAGCCAAAATAAAATGAAAGTACAAAAAATAAACTGAAAGTATATTTTGGTTTAAAAGTTATTTGCATGTATAGGGGGAATACAAAAAGGCAGAGACATGTTCAGAGAAAGAGAGACACTCAGAGATCCAAAGAGAAGGTGAGCCAAAGAGGGACAGGGAGTTGGCGCTAATTGCGGTTTGCCCCTGGTGAGGGTGGAAATGAGATCCTAAAATAACTACTTCCTGGTTCTATTTTCTGCTTAGGTCAGTGGCGGAGGAGTTCACCACACAGTGAGGTGCGATGTGGCTCTGTTGTCTTGACCTACACCTGCTGAGTATCCTTCCCTCTGCCGAAGCACTGAGGCAATGAATGTGTGTGACTGAGAGAAAGCCAAAATGTGTATATATGAGCAATTAACTGACTGTGTGTGTGTGTGTGTGTGTGTGTGTGTGTGTGTGTGTGTGTGTGTGTGTGTGTGTGTGTGTGTGTGTGTGTGTGTGTGTGTGTGTGTGTGTGTGTGTGTGTGTGTGTGTGTGTGTGTGTGTGTGTGTGCGCGTGCGTGCGTGCGTGTGTGTGTGTGTTTCAGTAGTCTTGTTGAAAGGCTGGCTGTTTGTCTTTGTCTCACACGCACGCACACACACACACACACACACACACACACACACACACACACACACAATAACATACTGTAAACAACATACACACACACTCACACATTTTCTTGCCAACTGGCACCCATATTGCATAGCCCATAATAAGAGCAAATTCTCACACACACACACACATGCGGACACACGCATGCGGACACACGTGCACACACATGCATGCGGACACACATGCGGACACACGTGCACACACATGCATGCGGACACACGTGCACACACACGTGCACACACATGCATGCGGACACACGCGCACACACGTGCACACACAACATACTGTAGCCTTTATCTTTTGCAAATGCACATAGTTACACATGACATGATGAAGAGAATTACCCACACATCATATGCACACAAAGAGAAGTGCATTTGCACACTTTTTCTTCCACACGCACGCACACACACACACACACACACACACACACACACACGACGCACGACGCACGCGCGCGCACGCACACACACACACACACACACACACACACACACACACACACACACACACACACACACACACACACACACACACACACACACACACACACACACACACAGTCAGTGCATAGGGTTTATGCTGTGTTCACACTGGCAGATACAAAGCTATACTACCATTTGGTGGAAGCCAGCGACATGAAGATACAAAGCAACACCTGACGTTTGTAGCCGCTACAAACGTGACAACAGATCACTGTAGAGTCGACAAAGCTACAAATCCAAGTCTGGCTGACTTCATAAGCTCAAAGTTACAAAACAACAAAGTGCTGCTGTGTATCCATTTCTACTCACCTTGCTCTCCATACAATTCCTGCTTGCAATGGGGGAAAATAATTACTTATGTCCCCTAGTTCCATTATCTTTTTAACCCCAGGCATTATTTTCCTTTATATGTTTCTTGCTTGCCCACGCATGCTCGATGACGTCAACGAGCTCGCTGTGCAACAATTAAACGGCAACTCCGAGACAGTAATGCCGCTTTGGCTTTGCTCCGTATCTTTGTATCTTTTCTGTCTGCCAATGTGAATGCAGCATTAGATTAAAGCGTTGAGTCATCAGTGATGTGTGGAACTCTCATCTTTTCCCTTCCCTGCTGTGTCTATAACTGAAGGTCACACACACACACGCGCGCGCGCGGCATGCAGGTACGCAAAAACACGCACGGTAGACGTACACGCAGACGTACAGTATACACGCTCATACCGTTTACTGTACGTGTAAATACGCATGTGCACATTTAACAACCAGCTCAGTGACCTTGTGTTTTAGAGTGTCCGCCCTGAGACTGGGAGGTCAGGGTTCGATCGCTGGCCGAGTCGCACCTGAGACTATAAAAAAGCTACCCAATGCCTCCCTGCTCGGCACTCAGCATGGACTGGGGGGTATGTCCTTGTGACTTACTAGCGTCGTGTCCAGAGGGTGTACTTGTACATGAAGCTGCCTCACACTATGGAAACAGGAGATAGTGTCCTGACCTACAGTATGGCCAACAAAGCTCGGGAACCGTTGGTTGTCAAGGCTATACTTACTTATGTGTGCACATACTGTAAACATGAACATGCATACATACTGTATATATCCCATTGGCAATTTTAGCTAATCTTATTCTGTCTGTTCCTTTCACCTTTCTCATTATCATACAGAAACAGTAAACTGTAAAATGTCGTTGTTAATGTAGCATTGTGTAAATAAATGTGTTTTTAAATGAACACTGAGGCTTTTACTGTGGCACCCGCTTCCTCCACAAAGATTACGATAGGCCTACAATTACATTAGTCAAGGTTACTATAACAGTGTGTTTGTAAGATGTCCTGTAAAATGTTGCAAGTGCTTATATAATGCCTTACAAGGGAATGCTTGTGTGTGAGTACTGTACAGTATGTGTGTGCGCAAGTTAAGTGCCAGCATGCTTTTCCTCTTTTTTTTTGTGTGCACAGTATGTGTCTGTGTGTGTCTGTAGAGGGCCTGGTTTTTCCCCCAGGCTGGTTTGAATCGATAGCGCTTGAAACTGCTGAAATAGCAGCCTCTCTCTCTCTCTCTCTCTCTCTCTCTCTCTCTCTCTCTCTCTCTCTCTCTCTCTCTCTCTCTCTCTCTCTCTCTCTCTCTCTCTCTATCTCTCTCTCTCTCTCTCTCTATCACACACACAAACACACACACACACACACACACACACACACACACACACACACACACACACACACACACACACACACACACACACACACACACACACACACACACACACACACACACACACACACACACACACACACACACACACACACTCACTCACATAGAAACACTCACACACAGAGGGTGACTCACTGGAGCTGAAAACATGAACAAGAATGCTGACTTCTGAAACAAGGCAAAGGGAGAGAGAGGGAGAAACAAAGAGAGGGGGAGAGAAACAGGCAGGGAGGAATGACAGGCAGGTGAAAAGAAAGAATGAGAGAGAGAGAGAGAGAGAGAGAGAGAGAGAGAGAGAGAGAGAGAGAGAGAGAGAGAGAGAGAGAGAGAGAGAGAGAGAGAGAGAGTCAGCTTTCACATTAGACTCATTTCTGCTTAGTTGTGCGGAGTGGTGAGAGTCAGTATTGCTGCATTCCAACTGCAGTGTGTGTGTGTGTGTGTGTGTGTGTGTGTGTGTGTGTGTGTGTGTGTGTGTGTGTGTGTGTGTGTGTGTGTGTGTGTGTGTGTGTGTGTGTGTGTGTGTGTGTGTGTGTGTGTGTGTGTGTGTGTGTGTGTGTGTGTGTGTGTGTGTGTGTGTGTGTGTGTGTGCGCTCGCACAAGTGTGATGAGGAGTGAGTGAGACCATAATACCCAACTAATCTACTCCTCCGGTCTTCCTGCTATACTGTTGCTTTGTCTGCCTGTCAGGATTAATGTATACCTTCCACAAGTGTCGTTGGACAAAGATGATATATTTCCAGCTGAAATAAAATGTTGATGGCGTCCGTATGATATAGAGGTAAAGCACTTGCCCAGCATCACAGAGACCTGGTTTCAATTCCCAACAGCACTGCCTCCAAACAACACAAGTGACCGTGTTTGTGGGTGGGAAGCCAGTAGTGTCCTTGTTGCTGCACTGGTCGTGTCCTTGTTGCTGCACTGGTAACTGGCAAAACATTTAGGAAGAAAATGGAGAAGAATGCATTTTCTTACAGTACTTGCACCATTTCTGAGTTTTTTTTAAAGGGTCTACACCATGAAAATCACTTTTTTCTTGTTTTTTTGTATTTTTTTGGGGTCCCCAGTGTCTCTTGTACCCAAAAAAATGTTTTTTTTTTTAATTCAGTCATTCCTTCTCATTTCATGGATTTCCAGAATGGGCGTGTCTGAACAGGCGATCTCAGAATGGAAATGTTTATGATGTCACAAACATTATTGATGGCAAACCCAATGTTAAATGAAAAGTGCCCGAATCGCTCCGAAACTTTTTCTACCCCACCTAAGTGGGGGTCTACGAACAAATACTTCGGGCTTGGATTTTGGCTCCGCCCCCCGGAAGTGGGTGAAACAGGCACCTCAAACACTTGGTGGAATTGTTCAAAAATGTTCAAAGTGTTTTTTTTTCGATTTTGTATTTTTCTTAGATGCTTCTTTTTATGCAGAATTTTTCCATTTTTTTCCTTTTTTTTAATAATTTTTTTAAATATTTTTTTGTATTAACAGACAGAATTGCTCAGTAGCCCCCCCCTGCCCAAGAGGACGTTTTGGTATTGCAGCTGAAAGCGCTGTATAAGCCAGAGACAATTGACTTGGGATGAGTATATCTGAGTGATGATTTAGGCTCAAACCTTTTGAAAAAGGTTTGAGGGACATACACCATATGATATTAAATATCAAATATTTTTTTTAAATTCATGGTGTAGCTCCTTTAAAGGTAGGGTAAGTGATTTACTTTTGTTAAAATAAGTGTTAAATAGCTCTATATTCTGATAGTACTTATTGCAATAGAGTGTTTGTTCAGTAAAAGGAGTCTCCCATGTCTCTCCAGCTCTTTATTAAACAGAAAATGCATTTTCAGTGCTCTCTCCTGATTAGCTTAAAATGTGTCACCTACCTGAAAATGTACTATATTCTGTTTACTAAAGAGCTGGAGAGACCCCTGTGACCGAACAAACGCTCTGTAGCAATGATTACTATCAGAATATAGTACTTTAACCTTTTTAACAAAAAAACTAAAAATATCACTTACCCTACCTTTAATACTTGATTAGGATTGGTTAATCATAACCTGGTGTCCCTACTTTGGGCAATTTTTCAGAAATCGTCATACATTTTCTAAAATGCGTCATGATGTGCCAGGTTGTGAGCTTGTAGATTGGGTATTTTCATGATTTGTCATAAGATAAAGTAAATAGACTATAAGTGCCTAATCATGTCATTCTACAGTCTGTTATTCCTCGATAGCAGACTGTCTACGCTGCATCTGTTTACATTGCTATGGAAATGGAAATGTACGCTATTAATGAAATAATTTAAAAATATTCCATGTCAAATTATTGCTCATAAGTAGCCACAAAATAAACATGATATACGTATAATCTATCTACAGTTTCTATAATGTCACTATTTCGTTGTTGGTTAATATAGCATTGCTGTTGGTTAATATAGCAGTGTTGTTGTTAATATAGTACTGTTGGGCACTGAGTAGACAAGAGCAGCACCTCTCGTTTCACCCAGGAAAACACCCAGACAAGACAAAATACAGCATACCAAGACTAAATTAATCTACTGTCTGCCCTAAGGCTGCCTTCTGCTCCCAATATGGCCCACCCAAGAAGAATCAGGTCTCTGGGTCAGGTTAACCTTTTGTAATGTCTCATTGGCTGGATGTTGAGTTTCTCATCTGTTGCTGTAAATTGTACAAGTGCATCCAGTTACACTAGTATACACAGACTCTGTACTGCTTTAAAGGGTCCATTCTGTAATTGCATTACAGTGCCTCTGTCAGTATGTCAGCGAGTCACCCCATGTCATCCTGGTTTTATTAACGTTGTGATACATAACATTAAAGACATGGCATGCTCTAAAAATGTCCTCAGGTAATGTTTCACATATTTCCAGAGAAAAAGCAGTCTTGCAGAGCCATGGCTACTGTCCTTGCCTTAGCTAGTGCTTATGCATGGTTCAAACGTGTCCTATAAACATGTGCAATAAGCAGCTCAATGGCTCAGCTCCCTGTTGTTAATGCAGGATGGTTTACAAAGAGTCAGTGTCCCTGCACGGACACATCCAGGATGGGGAATTCTACCACAGAAATGCAGGATAGAAGACCATCCTGTATAGCCAGTTAATCCAATGCAGTGGTCTGACTGTTCTAGTCGGTGTACTGTAGGTAGATAATCCCATGGCCACCACAATTATTCAACAGGCCGGAGCAACAAGAGCGAGCAAGTGTGTGTGTGTGTGTGTGTGTGTGTGTGTGTGTGTGTGTGTGTGTGTGTGTGTGTGTGTGTGTGTGTGTGTGTGTGTGTGTGTGTGTGTGTGTGTGTGTGTGGGGGTGTGTGTGTGTGTGTGTGTGTGTGTGTGTGTGTGTGTGTGTGTGTGTGTGTGTGTGTGTGTGTGTGTGTGTGTGTGTGTGTGTGTGTGTGTGTGTGTGTGCGCGTGCATGTGGAAGTGGTTGATTCTATTAAACATTCACCGGCTCACTCTGCTGCTTCTGCTTTATGGCTCCCAATCTGGGTCAAGTCTCTCCTCTCCTCCCTAAACTACTCTCTCTCTCTCTCTCTCTCTCTCTCTCTCTCTCTCTCTCTCTCTCTCTCTCTCTCTCTCTCTCTCTCTCTCTCTCTCTCCCTCCCTCTCTTTCTCTCTCCTCTAACTCCATTCTCTCTCAATCCTCCTGTCTATCTCTTGCCCACTTGTTCTCCATTACTCCATCGCTCTCTCTGCTTCCTGGGCACATGTCTGATTCACTCTGTCTGTCTGTCTGTCTGTCTGTCTGTCTGTCTGTCTGTCTGTCTGTCTGTCTGTCTGTCTGTCTGTCTGTCTGTCTGTCTGTCTGTCTGTCTGTCTGTCTGTCTGTCTGTCTGCCTGCCTGCCTGCCTGCCTGCCTGCCTGCCTGCCTCTCACTTGTACCTACTCTTTCTCTCACCCATTTCCGCTGCTCTCGATCTCAATCTCTTTCTCTCTCTCTCTCTCTCTCTCTCTCTCTCTCTCTCTCTCTCTCTCTCTCTCTCTCTCTCTCTCTCTCTCTCTCTCTCTCGTTCTCTCTCTCTCTCTCTCTCCCTGGGAATATTTGCATAGCTGCAGACAGTGCTCTCAGGCCTGTGCACTCATCCAGGATCCAAGTCAAACAAGTGTGTGTGTGTGGTGTGTGTGTGTGTGTGTGTGTGTGTGTGTGTGTGTGTGTGTGTGTGTGTGTGTGTGTGTGTGTGTGTGTGTGTGTGTGTGTGTGTGTGTGTGTGTGTGTGTGTGTGTGTGTGTGTGTGCGTGCGCGTGCGTGTGTGCGTGTGTTGGGGGGGTCAGTCTGGTACTTGACTCACAAGTCAGTATTTAAATGCTTCCCTCAACTACAGACTGAGGACAATCTCCCAGCATTTGTTGTTAAAACAATTAGACTGATTAACCTGCATTAACCAATCCAATGTGGTCCTTCATATTGGGGTGGTGACATGATTGGTTTCCTATGCAGTAGGCCTAGTACCTTGCATTTAGAAGTCCACATATGATTTGTATAGGTAGAGATCTCTGATTGTTTGGCATCACCAGACTATAGGCTGGTACCTACAAATAGACCTTCAACTTAAATTGCAATATTCATTTTCATATAGTGCCAGATCACAACATGTTGTCTCAAAACACTTAACATATAGAGCAGGTCCCAAGACTAGCCAGGTAAACCCTCTGGTCGCGGAATTCACAATTCATTTTAAAATGTAATGTGAATTCCGCGACCCGGGACCATTCTATGACCATTCTATGACACCCAACAATTCTATGACCATTCTATGACACCCAACAATTCTATGGTCATTCTATGACACCCAACAATTCCATGACCATTCTATGACACCCAACAATTCTATGACCATTCTATGACACCCAACAATTCCCACACGAGCAATCACTTGGCAACAGCGGCAAGGAGAAACTCCCCTTTAATGGGAAGAAACCCATTAAAGGGTTCCAGGTTATGCTAGAGCCAGCATAACCTGGCTCTATGTGCAGCCATCTGCTTCTACCGGTTAGGTTGAAAGAGAGAGAGAGAGAGAGAGAGAGAGGGAGAGGGAGGGAGGGAGAGAGAGAGAGAGAGAGAGAGAGAGAGAGAGTTGCGTGGCAACATCGACAATAATAACAATAACAACTATCAGTAAAGTCTGCAGCCATAATCCATGGAAACCATTGATCCACAGCAATCATGATCCATGGAAGCCAGTGAGATGAGGAAGCACAAAAACTCCGGGGAGGAAGTCAAGTTAGTAACATGCATAATGGGATGGATGCATACAGCGGGAGAGAGAGCAGGAGAGAGGAGCTTGGTGAGTCATGGGAAGTCCCCCGGCAGTGTAAGCCTATAGCAGTATATCTACAGTAAGGGCTAAACTATATGTTTTATCGAAAAGTAAAGTAAAGTTTAAGCCTACTCTTAAATGTAGAGAGGGTATCTGCCTCCCAGACCAAAACTGGGAGGTGTTCTCCCTCCCACTCTACTCTTGGAGATTCTGGGAACCACAAAATGTAGGTGAGGAGGAATATTTTCTGGATTCTGGATTTTACCGGGGAGCCAGTGCAAAGAAGCTAATGTAGGAGAAATATGATCTCTTTTCCTAGTTCTTGTCAGTACACACACAGCAGCATTCTGGACCAACTGGGAAGTCTTTAGAGACTTCTTGGGGCCGCATGATAATAAGGAATTGCTATAATCCAGCCTGGAGGTAACAAATGTGTGGACTAGTTTTTTCTGCATATTTTTTGACAGATTTTTACAATGCTATGTAGGTGGGCGAAAAAGTTTTTTTAATCTGTTTTATGTGGGAATTGGACATACAGTAGGCCTAATGATCAAAGATAACTCCCAGATTCCTTATAGTGGTGCTTGAGGCACGGTAATGCCATCCAGAGTGGCAATATCATTATATAATGTGTCTCTAAAGTGTTTAGGGCCAAGCATAATAACTTCAGTTTATTCTGAGTTTAGTAGCATATAATTGTGTGTCATCCAGGTCTTTGTGAATTTAAGGCATGCTTGAAGCTTAGTTAACCGATTGGTTTCATTGATAAATATAATTGGGTATCATCTGCATAACAATGACAATGTATGGAGTGTGTTACCATTACCATGGGGCTTGGATAATGTGATGATGATGATGATGATGATGATGATGATGATGATGATGATATAATGGTTCTATTTTCAACATCTCTTCATGGACAGTGTTGGTCTTGATTAAGAATGAGCAATGTTGTCTTTATTCTGGGTTAGCTTCGTTCATATATAGTAAAGGTGCATGTACCTCTTTTAGCCCTGTCTGTTTGCTGGCCCTGAGGCTCACCTTGGAGCAGCTCCGTCTGCTTACTGAAACTGTGAGTCAGCGACTCTATGAGGAGGCTGCGCTCTATCGCTTTTAGCCAAAGAACAATGCACACACACAAACGCACATGCTCACACACACACACACACACACACACACACACACACACACACACACACACACACACACACACACACACACACACACACACACACACACACACACACACACACACACACACACACACACACAGTCTTACGGCAATGCCTTTCATCATGTCATAACCCATTTGGGTAATAGGTTGAGAAAAGGCCCATTTAGCAGCTCTACTATATAAAGCCTGTTGCTATACAGGCTACTTGTGGCTGCTATTTTTAAGACAAGACACTGCCTACAGCCCACCTTGACATCTCAGTTACTTATTCCCTGAGGTATAGGTGTTTGTCCCACCTTCTTAAATTCATGTATTTGGCTATGCGTTCCTTTTGTGGAACAAAGTATGTGTATCTGTAGTTATGATGTATGATAATGTGTTGTGTGATTAGAATGAACCATTTGAACCATAGCATTCCTACTCTAGGGGAACATTCACCAAAAATAGCAGATCTACAAGCTCAAAACGTGTCATAGAACGATGCATTGTGAGCTTGTAGATCAGCTATTTGCAGGGAAGTGAATTAGCGTAGAGGGGGGGAAAGAGCGGAACAAGTACTGAGCCAACCCTGGTTCAAGTATTACTTTCCTGAAGTATAGAGGTTTTTAGTGGCTAATGCAGCCATCAGTCCATCGGGATTGATTCCTAGTCCGTGTAACTTGTTGAGACCAGACCAGACCTGGGTAATATAGAACTAAATGATACTTCATTGCTGAGACAGAATCATCTCCTGCTGTTAATAATGTGGATACAGGGTACGGTGTTGTATGTGATTACCTGTCCTGATTATAATGACAAATGTGATATTATCATAATACAAGCCAGTATCTCCTCTACACGGTTCCTCACCTCTCCTGCACCGTAGTTGTGAACAGTGCTTGTCATCAGCCTGTTGATGCTCCTGATGACAGCTGCTGTCTCTCCAAATAGCCCCTGTAACAGTTTGAGGAGAGGTGAGAACATTCACAGCCCGGCTCTGCTCTGCTCTCAACACCATGTGCTGGTGGAGTGGGAGTTATGGAGGTGATGTGACTAGACCTTCCCATATACGCTGTGTTTGGCAGTGTTACATAAGGAGACTGGTACTTCGGTATTCAGTAGGTGCAAATGCAGAGGCAACCCTAAGCGACAGAAACACGCTGGCGAGGCATAAAAATATGATGTTCATTATTCCCTCCACTCTGAATAAACATCTACATTTTATTTGGCATTTTAGTCTCGCGATGTCCATGCCATGTCTACTTTCCTTTTTTTTCTCCTCACAATTCAATCATTATTCCAATTCCCAATTCCCCATGTAGTCCCTGTCACTGCTAACCACAACCACGTCTCGTCCAATACACATGGTATCGCCAGCTGTTTCTTGGGAGGACATAATGCATGTGGAGGAAAATGCTACCCTTCCCAGTTCCACTGGCTACTGAACAGGTGCCCCATCCAACCTGTAGGTATGTAAGTAAGTATCGGGTCGGATAGGCTTATTGTCGGTATCAGCCAGAATGAGGGAGTCTATCCACGTTTTTCAATGCTCTAGCGTCACGGACCCATTTTTATGGGTTACGAGTAAATATACCTTTTCTTTTATTACAAAAAAAAGATTATTTCAAAAGATTTTCAAAAAGTAAAAAAAAAAAAGCATTTTCAGACATTACATTTTTCAAGAGAATTTCATATATTTTCAAAAAAAATCTAAGAAATTATATGAAAAAGAAAATGTAGATCGTCTATTTTCAGTAGTTTGGGTCCCTAGGATAATTTATCTTTTGGGTCTCGAGCTAAAGAGTCTGGGAACCACTGCGCTAGCCCCCTGGGATATTGATTGCCAAGGTGATGCACAATACATACCATCAGCCCAATAAGCCATGCTACTCATACGCTGAGTTGGTGGCGCCCGGGATTGATCCCATGACCTTGTGGTACAAAGTATTCTACCAAATGAGCTACCCGGCGCTAACCAGTAGGAACCCCTATTGCAGCGACAAAGATCAACTATCCCACCCACAAGCACGGCCAGTTGTGTTCTTGGAGTGGCAGCATGAAGGATTCACAGTGGGGTGCGGGAACTTTACTCCTGTGCCACACAGTTGCCCATGCCATGTTGCATTTACATATTTGTCTGTTGCTGAAGATGAAACGATGAGAACCATTAACTGTAATTCTAGAAAGCATCACCATTGTCCCCAAGCACACATTATTGCACCACACAGATTGGTCAAACGTATAAAGTATTATATCAATATAACTCACTGCTGTCAAATACTTTTGTTTTCAATTATTAGTTGAACCACAAAGCAATTGCAAACCTATTGTAATGAGACTGTGTCTATGTTCTACTGTAAATATATTTCATTCTGTCCGTAATGATGACTGAACACATTGTACCATCATTAAATCACAATACAATAACAACATTACATTTCACATTGGCTCTCTAACTCAATATCTGATAAATACAATTTGGCAGTCAAAGGTCAAGGTCAAGAAGGTTATTAATGCTTATTCATCATAAAAGGATGATATTGATCGCTATTGAAAGCTTGTATTTCCCTGCATTAAGTTACACATTTAATGTAAATTGGCATTTCATAGCTCAACTATGCACAGCTGTAGATTGCCCTTTTCTGTTGACGGATCTGCTAGTTGGTTCTCCCCTGATGTAGGTGCAATCTAGGTACAATCAAGGCACATATTTTTAAACTATACAAATACTGTAGATATACAATATATCTATATTATACAAGAGTATATACTAATCAGCAAAAAAATTGATTATTTAGATATACTTTACTTCCAGATAAAGTCTGCACCATTTCCTACTGCAACTGCTGTGATACAACAGTGAGTGTATCAAGCCTCGTTCCCAGCTTTACTCATCTGAGAAGAGAAAAGCCTGGTCACGACCTAATGCAGAGTGTCTATAGGGGCGAGTGTCTATAGGGGCGGGACTTACGTCTTACTTATTTCCCCCGGAAAATATATTTTTCGACCAATCACAACACTCGTTTCATTCACGGAGAATGTAAACAGATTTGTAAAGCGTCAACGTCATTTCCTTGGGTGGTACTTCTGCCAAATTCCGGTTTAGACACCCAACCGGCTAGGTCTTGCCCAGCGTGGAGTGTATCAAATCTCACAGAGCCAGGTTCAGCTACTCTGCATCGCTTTTATTCTCTTGTGTGCAAGAAACTAATATCCAGAATAATATCGCAACAGGTATCATCGTAGATGCATGTGTTAATTTTAATAAAACTCATCAATTATTTAAAGTGTCATCTCTAAACTGATATGCGCCACCCCTGCACAGCATGGCACGGCTCAGCTCATAAAGCACATAATGATCCCTGCTTAAACAGATGACATCATAGAACCCTGAGGAGACCCATACAATTATTACTGTACATTAGTGTACAACTGCCTAATAATCAGTGGTGAAAAGTAATTTATTCAAGTACTGTGACATATTGTGAGCCTGTAGATCTGCTATTTTCGAAAAGGTTTGACAAATTGAAAAATAGAAAATGTTGAGTACTTATACTTTTGTACTGTAAGTATATTCTGATGCCAAAACGCCTACTATTACTCAAGTAAAATTTGGAATACAGGACTTTTACTTTTACTTAAGTAAGAGGTAGAGGAGAGAAGGTAGAGGGGAATGGAGAGGGGAGGAGGAAAGGATGAGAAGGGCAAAAAGGGGAGAGGAGAGGTTTCAGTGGGAACAGCAGAGAAAGATGATTATAGTAGCATGATTTAAGCACAATGTACGGTACTTGACAAATAATGAAATTAGCCGATCAACAAGCTCACAACGTTATGAGCTTGTAGACCGGCTATTTTCAACGAAAGCTTTCCCCACAATACAGATGCTGCTGGGGTTTAAGTGGTTAATGTGGTTTTAAAGGAGACATTTCATAACAGCATTCCAGTGCAGTGTGGGATGTGAGACGCCTGAACCGCAGCTGGTATGTTAATAATATCATCTTGTCTCTCTCCACAGACACAGAAACACTTTACAGTGCATCTGATGAGCTCATTTGCAGGCCATTTGGGTGGCGGCTTGACAACTTAACCCCAGCTGTCATATGGTTATCATCTTGACCCACCCACATCCCACGCGCCACTCCAATACACACACACGCACATGCACACACACACGCGCGTGTGCAAACACACGCACACACGCATGCACACACACACACACGCACGCACACGCACACGCACACACACACACACACACACACACACACACACGTACACACACACACACACACACACACACACACACACACACACACACACACACACACACACACACACACACACACACACACACACACACACACACACACACACACACACACACACACACACACACACTCTCTGCATTAATTTGACACGCCAAGAAAGGGAATAGTGTGATCTGCTTGAGCAGGTCCCTGGACATGAATCTAAAGGCAGCAGGGAGCATGCAGAGCAATCAAGTGATAAGGCTTATTATCTGTGTGCAGCTATATTCTAAGACTTATTATCTAAGCAGGAGTTAAATGACTTTCAGGTCCTCAAAGGCCTGGTGGCCTGGTTTGACTTGCCGGGAGAGGGAGAGTAGGAGGAGGAGGCTGGGAGGAAGTGATGGAGCGAGCAAGACATATAGGAGGAGAGACAGCAACAGGGAGTGGAGGAGAGGAAAGTCTAGAGAGACGTAAAGAGGATGCAGTGGGGAGAGAGGGAGTATAATAGAGGGCAAAAGAAGGAAGCAGTTGATGAGGTAGAAAGCAGGCAGGAAGAACAGCAGAGAGGGAAGGGAAGAATGAAACAGGAAGAAGGAAGGAGCAGGAAAGCAATAGAAAGAGAGGAGGAGGAGGAGGAGGAGGAGGAGCATGGGAGGGATGATTCATATGTAGGCAGCTGCTTTGACTGTCCCATTACAACAGCTGTAAAACCAGTGTTCTGGTTGGGGAATATCGTTCATAAAGTTGAGCTCTGGCTTCACAGTGTTGCAATGTCATTGCTGAGGAGAGAGTCAGGTGGGGTTTTCTTTTATGATGCAACCTGCTGCTGTTACAGTGACGCTAAATGAGCCGCTACGGCAAGTGGGATTAATGCTTTTTTTTGCGCAGGGGGACTTTAGATGCAATACTATCAGTTCAGTAAGACATATTACGTGAAACATATTTATCGGGAGGGAATTAGGAGCACTGTATTTGTTCAGAATTTACTTTGGCGTCTAGCCTCTGAAATGGTCTCTCCCTGTAAGCATAAACCATAAAAGCTTAGCAAATGAGAGAGCAGGGAGTGACGACAGTAATCTTTCCCCCGAGGGAAATCTAGAATCAGAGCCTATATGCCGGGGGGTGGAGGTGGGGGTGAAAATGCATGAAGTGATGAAATGCATGAAGGGTGAGCATGCAGCAATAACTTTAGCAGCAGTGGTTGCAATGTGAGCAGTGGAGCAGCGCAGGCAGAGTGAGAGAGTGAGCAAGTGCATTTCCCATCTTAAATATAAGCCGCCCTATTACAGGTTGGATGTGTGTTGCAGTGAGAAGAGTGCATCATGTGTCTAGCCGTGCAACTCGTCTGCCTGAACTAGCTTGCAGGCCTCGCTCCATTTATAGGTGGCTAATTCCAGAATGACTGTAATGTACCTGTAAATACATAATATTGGATGTACTCATTTGGTTTATGGAGGAAATAAAGAAGGGAAAAGAAAACATATAAAACTTAATCAAACAGAAGTGCTTTCAGGTTATTCAGCCAGAAGTGAAATGTAGAGCAGTGGTTCTCAAAATGGGGTCCAGGGACTCTCAGGGTTCCTTGAGGGGGTTCTAAATTTACCCTTACATGTCTATAACTCTGACTGTATACAAGAGTATTCGTTGCTGTCGGGCAGAAACCAGAAACCCTCCACCAAAGGGGGGTGGAGTTAGCTGGTTTTGCTAACTCCAGGCTCCACACCCTTTTGACCTCCAACCTCATGTTTTTTTCATTCCCTGAAAAATGAACATTTTGGAGTTAGCTGATTTCTGCCTGACAGCAGATATATATAGAGAGTTAAGGGGGGTCCACTGGTTCTCAATGTGGAGTCACAGAAGGGTTTCCAGTAGGTGCCCAGCTAAATTATCAATAGGAACCAAAGAATCTACAAATGGAACCAAATGGACTCTCAGGGGTCCATTCGGTTCCATTTGTACACTTTAAATGGACACTGGAGATTTTACAGTGTAGATTGAGGTCGCAGAGATACAAACTTGACCTGATCGATATTAAACTGCATTGGGGACATTGGAATGAACAAAGTTGAGAACCACTGCTGTAGCTACAGTTTTAGAAGTTGCATTACTCACTCCCCTTTCACAGTAAGCTACAGTAGCCTACGATTAATTACATATTTCCCTCACATTATACATTGAGAGACAGCAGTTGTTTTCTCTATTGTTAGACAAACAAAGCAGAGAGAAGCTACATTCCAGCTTGGTTGGTTAAGATTACTCTTTATTATGAAGTGCCACAAAATGCTTTGTGTTCATTGTGCTTACATTGTCTGAATACTGGCTCAAAAAAAGACCCAGGAGATCCTCTCTTCACAATGGAGAGCCAGACCTTCTGGGATAAGGTGTGTCGGATATCGCTATACAGCAGTAAAAATGTCTCAATCCAAAGGATTCTTTACAAAGCCTCTTGCAATAAATGATTATTTAGTTCATCGTCATTCTTTAACTTGGAAATACAAAAAAAGGAGAGAGGTCAAGCTAGTACAAGGTTTTTAATTCTTCTCTACCTGAATTCTAGTTAGGTTCATTGTGCTACTTTCTTTAAGGTGGAGATGACTAGAATGGAAGTGCTTAGAGAGAGCAGACCTGGACTTCTTCCAAGGGACAGACAGATTGACAGATAGACACACACACCTTAACCTTCCTGCTTAACAACTCTAACCTTCCTGCTTAGCAACTCTAGAATGGTGTAAAGCAACAATATGCTGATCCACCTTAACCACTTAAACCCCATGTGGTTGACCGGAGTCCTTCAGGGCTCTATACTAGAGTATTTTCTGTTTTATTTTATTGTGGGGATAGTTTTAGCTGAAAATAGCCGATCGGAAGCTTGTTGATCTGCTATTTTCTGCGAAGTCTTTCCCCACAATACGAATGCTGGGGTTTAAGTGGTTAAAACCATTTGAAAGCAGGGTAAAGTCCTTCATACGCAGCCATAGTCTGCGTCGCTTTGGGAAAAATAAACACAACTCGAAAGCTCTCTGATCAAAGCCGGAGACTAACTAACCAACTCAGCATTCTATTTTTACGCTTTGCTACGCGTGGTGACGCAATCTGTGCAGATAAATCTGCAATGTGATGGCAAGTGTTTACTACATCATGTTCTTCATGAAGCATAGCCTATGTCTGAAATGATCATATTATGATTTTAGGACTCCTGCCATGAGCAGTGTCTAAAATGTGCCTAATGTTACCTTTTATGTGTAGGAGGTCATAGGTAAGAGTATATGTTTTGTCCTCGCCAGACTTGAGCTTCTAATGTTTAAATAGGTTAATGTAGTGGTTGTTTTGAAGGACAGAGCACCTATTTTAAAAACAACTTTTCAATGCGGTCCCTCAACTTTATAGAGATACAGATTTATTGCGGCTTACTTTACTATATAATTTGATGTTTATTTGTGCTCAGATATTGCAGTCAACCATTGCATGAGGTGTACTATAAAATGTATCAGTCGACGTTTGTCGGTATGACCTTAAATTGTGGTGGATATCAATCAGCTCTTCCTCTAATGGAGTAATCCTACGCCTGAAGAAGCAATGTGATTATCAACACTCCTATGTCAAACAGAGTAGTCCATCTGAATACTAACCACTTTTCTTTTCTCTTCCTGAAAGCTGAGCTGTATAGAAGGATTTAGCAGGAGAACACGGCTACTCTCTCTCTCTAGGTATTTTCACTTTCCATCAACTCAGGCATCACTCTGTGTGTGTGTGTGTGTGTGTGTGTGTGTGTGTGTGTGTGTGTGTGTGTGTGTGTGTGTGTGTGTGTGTGAGTGTGTGAGTGTGTGTGTGTGTGTGTGTGTGTGTGTGTGTGTGTGTGTGTGTGTGTGTGTGTGCGCACGCGTGCGTGCGTGTGTGTGTGTGTGTGTGTCTGCCTGCACGTGTGCGCGTGTGTGCGTGCGTGCGTCTGTCTGTCTGTCTGTCTGTGCGCTCGTGCATGTGCTTAAGCGTTCATGTACACATATGTGCACATGTATTTCTTTGTACATGTCTGTGCATATGTTGCGTGTATATGTTGACACTTAAGTGTTGTGCATGTGCATGTCTCGTCTGTCTGTCCCTTGCAAAGCTCCACTGATCTGTAAAAAAGGATTTTGAGATGCAGAGAGCTGGGTTCAACAGTGCTATGCTACTGTAGGACCTGCTAGGACAGAGGTTGCCCTATCTAGGAGCTATCTAGGAGCTATCTAGGAGCTATCTAGGAGCCTAACCAGATTACAGTTAAGCTTATTTTCCGGTTCATTGACAAAGTGTCATGCAACATTTCGCTCAACAAAAGTAATGTATTTTCAAAATGTTTTCACTCAATATATTATTTTTGTCAAGCGACACAGCACTTTATCATCGAAGCATGAATCAGGCTTTAGTTTATCTGCAGTCAAATTAGGACTTGAGTTATGTTTTTGTCTAATAGAGCTGCCCTACGGCAGACATATTTGGGGATACAGACCACAGTCAAAGGATGCAGTCAAACTACCGCCCTACTCATAAGCACAGGAGTACCATTGGCATTGGAAAAATGCACAGGATGTCAATATGAGCAGAGTTAAACTTCAACATGAAAGCATACAGTTGCAACATTTGCTAAGTAGCCTGTGTGCTATCACTTTCAGGTGTTGTGTCTTTCATTTCACGGCCTTCAGCTTGATTGCAGTCGATAACTTTAGTTTAATGTTTGTTGGTGTCAGCACTAGGCCAAGATGATCCTGTGCGGTTGTTTTTGCCTGTTATTGGCCTATTGTTACACAGAAGCTGGCCATTGCAACATCTATTAAGTTTCTATAAATTGCAGTCATGAAAAGCCATATTTTGGCATCTGTCTTTGGAGTTTTAACTCTATGGATTTCTGTGTCATTAAGAATCAGGATGGCTAAGCATCTCTACTGATTACAGGTTAACTATTCATGTTATGGCTAATCAAGCATAGGTCTCAGAGTTGTAGAGGCTGTCCTACAGTAGGCCTCAGTCCTAGCAGGCAGCTGACCCCAGCGTCTCTAGCCTATGTCCTACTTTAGTTCTACTCACTAAGAGGCAGGCAGTGCATAACAAGAGAGGAAAGACAGAAAATTTTCTTTTTGTTTCTCTAACACTACATTGGCATTTTCCCTGATGTCTGTAATATTAGTATTCTTCTGTTTATGACTATAGGTGAAGTAAAACATACCTGATTTTTAAACTGCTATACAGTAGTAGGTAATACTTCATCATAAAATACCATGCATTAAGTGATTATTGCTTTTCAAGAGTCCTACGGAGGCTCCAAGAGAAAAAAATATTGCCCTCAGGTGCTATCTATAGGATTTTGGCAAAAAATCATAAGCTTTTTATGATGTTGGCATAGATTTCATTATTTTTTTGCATGCAATAATGTTAATAAGAAAAAGGTAAAGAACATAATTTAAAAACTAAATTGTACAAAAAAAAGTGACATATGCTTTGGCCTGTAGTGATAGAAAATAGGTTGGCAAACATACATACTCAGAAATTAAAGTGCAAAGAATAACAATATTAAATTAGAATCAAATCAGGTTTGAAAAACAAATCAAACCAAATAAACAAATCAATACATTTAAATACAGATAAATAAATAAATAAATATATTTTTGAAAATAAATATTAAATAATTTGTTTTACCTCAGTAGTGGAGAGAATATGGTCACTTGGTGCAGCAGAACATTATTATTATCATTATTATTAATATTATTATTACTACTATTATTCCCCTCCCCCCCCAAAACAAAATCTGAAGGAAAAACTCTTTCATTGTATTTTAGTCCAGGGCACAACTCATTATTTGTAGCCTTAATATTGTCTTCATTATCGCTGTATCATCAATGCCTCAAAATATGATGCCATATCTGGCGCCGCAAGGAAGCTGTGTTAGTATTATTTCTATCCAGATTTGATAGAGGAAGAGGAGGAAAAAGTTTCTTTTTTTTTCTTCGGAAGTGCATGCGTAGATCAGTTTAATCCTTAAGTGGGCAAAACTCAAGGAGTAAAATTGTGCTATCTTTATCATGTTCATGATCAATAGGCTCCAAGGAAAATCGAGATCGGTTGGGGGAAGTGAGGGAGGTTTATCGAGAGAGTACGATCATAGTTTGTCCAAAAATAGATTGTTCATTTCTACAGTTTAGTCTGTAAGGGTAATTGCAATCTATGTCTGTTTTGTCTGTAGTTTGATATCAATCTGAGGAGGGGTCATTCATCTAGGGAGCCAAGGGGAGAGAAGGGGCCTTTGAAGCAGGCTGACTCATAGTGCTTGTTAAGGTAACTCTTGAGCGCGAAGGTCTTGTTGCAGCGTTTGCACTTGAAGTGTTTGAAGGCCGAGTGGGTCTGCATGTGGGCGCGTAGGTTCGACCGGTCTGCAAAGGCTTTCCCACAGTGGGCGCACCCAAACGGCTTCTCCCCGGTGTGTGAGCGCATGTGGCCCTGCAAAAGCCACGGCCGACTGAACGCTTTGCCGCACACATCACATTTGTGTTTGAGGTCGTGAGTAAGCAGGTGCATGGCCATGGCGGGCATGGACACGTACACCTTCCCGCAGGCGTGACACTTCTTTGCCATCTTGCTGTCCAGCGAGCGGTGCGTCTGCTTGTGCCTGCTCAGGTTGGAGGACGTGGCGTAGGTCTTTCCACACTCGTTGCAAGTATGCCTCTGGATGGTCCTAGGGCTGCCGATGGCTTTCCTCCTGGAGCGTCCATCGGTGATGAAGAAGGCGTCAACCGTGTAACCCTCGCTCACCGCAGCATCTCCGTTGATGTAACCGTCTGTGATTTCTGACCCAGGGCTGTCGGGGGACTCTGAGTCAGGCGCCCCATAGTCACTGTGGAGACCGTCATAGAGGGGGTCTGGAGAGGGAACCTTGATCCCACTGTCACTTTCACCATCATAGACAACCGGGCTGATGTAGTCACTGATGTAGCCAGCTGTGGAGAGTGAAACACATAGCAGTGTGAGTCTATATAAAACTTAAAACATTACAGTAAGCATTGTATCATGTAGTACGTAACCTAGTGGTTCAATCAAATCAGTTCTTTGCAATTCCTGGTGTGGCGTCCCTTTTATATAGGGCATAGCAGTGGCGGCCATTTTGTGGTTCCACTCTCTGTGAGATTTCTTATTAAATATAGTATATCATATATATATATATATTTATTTTTTCACGGAATCAAAGTTTTTATGGTCATGATTCACCTGGAGCCTGGATGGTTTGATTCTAGGCTTAAAATAATTGATATCACGTGCGTCATTAACACTCCGACCAGCATTAGCCTATGAAATATAAATTTTATAGGTTATTATTAATTCATTTGAGTTAGGTTTATGTGTGCAGAAGTACTTTTAGTTGGTTTTTGTTTGGTTTTTATTTAGTTTTAGTTTTCTTATAATAGAATGATAGATAATAGAATGCATATATATAGGCTATTAACAACAAAAACGAAGATGGACGCTGATAAGATTAGGCTATCCTCCTGACTATGTCTTGTGAAACGAGTTTGATCTTTCACTCCACTGCCCTCGCTAGACCAATGCATTTGAATGGAGAGACCAGACGGTTGCGCATCTGATGGGGTGTGAAGTGCCTGTATCAGCTGGCTATTGTTTTCCTACAGCTTACCAACAACTAATCTACAGACACTACTAGCTACCACACCTGACCTACTGTTATGCAAAGTAGCCAGGTGGTACTTGGCGCACAAATCGAGTGGAACGCATTCACGTGTTTACACACGTGCACATCCGTGCATGTGCGTGCGTGTGCTCCCGCTCGAAAGACTGGTGGGACGGCGTGGTACTGCATGCAATGACCAATGCAACACTGGCCAGGGCCCTAATAACATTAATGAACAAAAAAGAAAGTCATATTTTTTTCTATAAAACCTTGAACCAAGCCAGAACAAGCCGGAGAACACACATGTGCTCTGAGAATGCATGTGGCCCGCCCATCTGACCGCAGTGGTCAGATGGGTGGGCTGCGAAGACTTTTGAGATTTTCAGAAATGCTTGAGAACGCCTATACATTATATGTTACGAAAGGTTGTAATATCCATTTAATAATACAATGACATTACTTGATTACTCAGTTGCTTGCTTGATTGGTTGATTGGTTGATTGATTGATTGATTGATTGTGACGTGGATTACAGCTAAACTATTACTTAAAGGTAGGGTAAGTGATATTATACTTTGTTTAAAACAAAAAGTGTTTTGTTAAAAGGTTAATGCACTATATTCTGATAGTAATCATTGCTATTGAGCGTTTCTTCAGTAACAGGGGTCTGGCACCAACACTAGTCATGGGTCTGCCATCACAATAGCCACACCACAACTTGGTGGGTGGTCCCACAGTCTTCCAATTTAAGCAAAAATTACCACAAAGGGTCTGGGTCTGTGATGCAGAAAAGACAATTTTCTAAAGATAAAATTCTATAAGCGCACCTAAGCACACCACTGATACTATGCCACGTGCACTCTTTCCATGTTAGGTTATATTAACATGACTGACCCATTGAAAAATCAATACCAAGATCGGAATTGAAAATATATAGTGATATAGTTATATATATTTAGTTGTTGTTATGTTTTTTCCCATGAAAATTTCTTGTAAACTCTAGATATAACCCTTAAATTCTGCCAGTCTATAACTTTCAATAGTCAGTAGCCATTGTGAAATCAACGGGAGCTTACATTATGTTCCCTCCCTCAAAACTAACACTAACCACACCCCTAAGCCTAACCCTAAAACTTAACTCCAAGCCCAACCCTAAACATGACCCCAAATAAATGGGAGCATACCAGTCTTTGACCTCAACCTTGTCTCTGTATGATTATGCAGAAAACACAATATTACAGATTTGTTGATTAAATCAATTCATTGATAAGTCAACAAATTCCTATTAATTGACAAATAATGTATTTAGTCGAGGACAGCCCTAGTATTATAGGTACATATAGTATACTGTATATAGGTCTATAGCTAAATGCTACCAGTCACAATTGAGAGTCTAATTGAGAATGGTATCTCAAACTTCAGTACAGTTATGTTTATCAACATAAATCCGTATTTGTGTGATTTCATTAAAATAATTATTGTTAAAAAAAATAGATAGGCTTAACATACAGTATGCATTAATATATTAGTCCTACTACTGTTATTAAGATTCAAATAACAACATGTTCAATTAAAACACCCTCCGGTTGAAAATGTCTCCTTTTCTTTTCCTTGGCAGTGTTGTAAAAGACAGATTTTGGAGTTATAGTCAATATGCTGTCTGATTACAAGCCTATATCCACACAAAAGCCTAACAACCACCACACCACTCAGGTAACACTTTGAAATGTTGACTTGATTGTGCTTTGAAGTGGCGGCTTTGTGTGGTCTTGATTTCAGTATTGCTGATGCAAGGAAATGTGAAACATCAATATATCCTAATCCTTTGTATCCTTGTCTAACGAAGACAGAAATTGAAGTACAGAGTACCGTCCTCTGAAGTATTTAGAAAATTCTACCAGCTCTTCTCATGGCTGCCACTTAGATACTTCCAGGTCATTTGGTTCAGTTAAGAACCTTCATAATGAAAAAAACGCTTTTAAACTGCAGTCCCAAACTGCTACAATAGTTGGAGGAGTGGAAATAAATAGAATAATTTTGTTGACTATCTACAACAGGTGACACAGTCTACAGGGGGTGTAGCAACACACCACTTTATGCATTTATACGTTGGCTATTCAAAAATATTCAAAAATAGCAGATCACTCACAACTTAAAAAATTAAATGCTATTTTTGAACATTTCTGAAAAATGTCGAAAATGTTTCAATAATTCATTTTAACATAAATCTTATCTTATGGGGGTCCCTGGAACAAAACATTTTCAGTTGGGGGTCCGTGGCCAAATACATATGAATTTGGGGGTCCTTGACTTGAAAAAGTTTGAGAACCACTGGTCTACAGTGTTTAGATTGGTTGAATTAAATAACTAAAGAATGCCACCAGTTAGCTGTATATCAAGCTAATAACGATCATTTTAGATTGATGGAATGAATCAACTATAACGAATTATGATACTACTGTAGTTTATGACACACAGCAATGGTATATATGCCACTGTGTTCCACTTTAATTCGTATACAATAACAATACGCACAACATGTTTGGGACATGACTTATTGCACATAGCTGATCTATTCAACCCAACTTGTTCCTAACGTGTTATGGTGTGTGTGTGTTTGTGTGTGTGTGTGTGTGTGTGTGTGTGTGTGTGTGTGTGTGTGTGTGTGTGTGTGTGTGTGTGTGTGTGTGTGTGTGTGTGTGTGTGTGTGTGTGTGTGTGTGTGTGTGTGTGTGTGTGCGTGCGTGCGTGCGTGTGTGACAGTGAATATGGGAAATCAGTAACAACCTAAACATAACCCACCAGGGATCAGGGATTTTGCAGAATTCTGCTAAATAATTACTGGCCGGTCAGAAAAAAATATTGACCGCAGTGGCTGGCCAGTCATTTAGTAAAATGAATAGTCATTCTGCAACTGTAACTTATATACATACATAGAGAGGCTGGTACAATTCCATTATTCCCATAAGCATTTAGTCCTTTCTTTATTGAATCAGTAGTAAAGCTAAGAGTGCCACACAGCACATGATACACAGGAGACAAAGTACCTGTGGGATGTGATCCCAGAGCAGTAAATGCAGCATGCTACCAGAGTCAGAGAGGGGTTTTTATTTTAATTTTTCTGTCAGTTTTTGCTTTACAGTATTTAGATTGTGGAGAGATGGGAAACTGAGAGCAAGCACATGCAACACCAGTTAGGTACTGGCCGGAATCGAACCAGGGACGCTGTGATGTGTATGTATTCAGTGCACTACTGAATCCGTTCACCTACCGGCACTCCCCAGAGGCAGAGCCTTTGAACCACTAAATTATCTCTGGGAAAAGACTGATATGTAATAATTTCAACAAGGACAGGGTATTAGGATCCTTCTTAAACTTCCCATATTCCAATATACATACACAAATGAATTTGAGGAAAGTACTCCCACATATGTATAAATTGGAATAGATGCCAACAGTGGAGTATAGATTAATTGGGAAAACATTTGCAGACATGGTAGAAGTCTGCAGCATCATGCCCTGATTGATTGAACATTTCACATGGCTTCATATCATGGTCCTTGTATTCTCCCGTACTGTAACGTATGCGTTGCTGTCTTCTTGGCTAGGTCTCTCTCTCAAGTGCCGAGCTTGCAAAAACATTTCCTCTGCGAAAGATAAAATGAGTGCAGGCTGACCCTGGTCTTGAGCCTGCTGATTTAGCATGCTAAAATGAGAAGCAGCACCATGGACAGATCCTGTGCGGTGCAGGCCTGTGGCATTTCAGTACAAGGACAGGGTCTCACCTGCTGCTTGAGGCTTAGTTTGTTCACTTGTCAGTGTGGTGAGTTTACCATGACTCTGGAGTTCGGGTGACTCACATAAACATTTTCATGGGCAAATAGAAGTTATATGGAACCCATTCTGAATCACCTGGGCATTTTAGAGGTACAGTTATAGCTTCCCATTAATGCTATATCTGCTTCTCCTCATGCCTTGGTAGAATTAAAGGTCGTGACCACTATCGTTGTAGTCTGTTGACGGAAAACAGACAGTTCACCTGGTTGTAACAGGCAAACAAAAAATGACAAAAGATCAGATTTAAATATATAATAACATAACATATGTTGTCTTATTTTCCATGTGGTATATGGTCTGCTACTCTATGGTTGGTTTTAAATACTCTATGTTGTAGCATACACTGTGCATATGTGTGTTTTGCCCCCCTTCCATGTGACCTGCTCAATCTACAATGCATGGTAATGAAACAAAGGTGTTGCTTCCTATATACCTCACTAATGTTTAGTCACCCTGATGAAGGCCAGTGTGCCGCTTTTTTCATACTTGCTATGCGTTAGTCATAACAACAAAGGTTTACATTTTTTTCCCACAAGAGTACCTTTTGTGCAATCTAATATATAATATAATATTATTACTAAAACAATGTAGGTGTTCCGAAACAAATATTTGTGTCAAATTGGTTCCGTCATTTCAAGTTACAGGTGATTTTGCAGGTGTTTTATAAGCACTCGGCTCAATTGAGTCCTCCCCACACACATGTCTGTGCTTTGTCACTGCTGTTGTATCCTACAGGCTCACCTGCCAGTGAGGAGCCCCCACCGGGAGGAAAGAGCTTTTGTCGTACTCCTCCGGCCCAACATTCCCTGCTGACAGGTGCCGCCCCAGCCCGTATAGGAATATGTGCCGTGACAAAATATCACTCTCCCCGCCTGGCTTCCCTCCCCCGAATATGGGCCAATTGCGTATATAGACGCTTGACAAAGCCGGTTGCACCATGGTGGATTCGAACCTGCAGACTCTGCGGTGGTGGGCAGGCACTTTACCACTGCGCCCCCCAAGCGCCCTGGTCATTCATTTTTATCACTGGTGGGGATATATTTTGTCCCTGTTTCTCTTAAGACTGAATTAAATTCTTGCATTTCCTTGCATTTAAATTCTTCAATTAAAAAATAGTGAAAATAGCAGATCCACAAGCTCACACGTGTCGCAATGTGAAACGCGGTGAGCTTGTAGATCTGCTATTTTGCTATGTGGTTAAGAAAATGAATCGAACCCTTAGCTGAGATCACTTATATTATCCTCCAAACAATTTAGTGGATTTCTTCTTTGTGGAAACATGTAATGTAGGCCTACAATAATAGGAGTAAACTGTCTGATACCAAGACAGGGCAATTAGTTTTCTGTGCAATACTTATCATTTCTAAATGTAAATAGAAAATATTAATTATTTGAAGATTTGTTTTTGTTCTCAATTACAGTATAATGTGATTTGTGATTTCAACATCCTTTTATACTAAAGGTCCCTTTGAATACACTATATATTGAATAGGGAAGAAAATCTAAATAATTTAACTGAATTAAAATGGCCTGCATTTCTATAATGCAGTGGTATTCCCCTTTAAGCCACAGGAACTCCTCTCTATTATTTCCCCAGTCTCCAGGGGGATTTAAGGAAGGCAAAAGCAACAAGCTCAACCTGACAACAGTTCCTCTTTATCTGCTCTCATCTGAATACACACTGCATCATCCACCACACAAGGCACTGAACACGGGTGGGATATAAATTATTCCAGACGCCGGTTCATTCAACCAGTAACTTGTCCCTGTATACCATGTTGTGTGTAGTGCAGTTCTCAACCTTTTCAGGCCGCGACCCCCCAAAATAATCATATTTGAACTGGGGACCCCCCACCCAGAAAAGCACTTGGATAGGCATTACATTTAGTTTGACTCAGTTCCACAGATAAATATTGTGAAAATATGTAGGTCGGCTATTTACACATTTTTTGACTCTTTCTTATATTATTTGACAATTTGGCCAATGTCTGACCAGTTTTTATTTAATTTTTTTGTTGGTATTAGCCTACCTTAAATTGTCACTTACTGTCATCTGGGACCCCCCAAAAAAAGAAATCATGTGGGGGGTGAGGATCCCTCTGGGGGTCCCGACCCACCCACTGGTGTAGTGCATTTGTGCAGGTGAAAACTGTACTGTAATAGCCGCATTAACACCACATGTGACGGACTCAGACAAAGGCGACCAGCCACCGGCAGCATTGTTGGCGTCGTGATGCTGCTGAGGTGGCAGCAAGGCTTGTTAACCTCAGCATTATGAATACATCACCGGCCTATTCATTACGAGAGAAGAGATTAGGCACGGAATGCCCAAGATGATGCGCAACAACGTGTCAATGACATTGAGGTTGAAGTGGTGCGGTAGCCTAATTTACATGGCAAAGGCATCTAGTTTCTTCGCGCAAAAAAAACGTGACGCACGCACTTGTAGGGCGTGGGGAAGTTCACAGCATCGGCACAGCACAGGGCACAATGACTATAAGTAAATAAGAAAATATACAATAACAATTCAATAAGAATATCTCTTTAAAAATAATGAATATAGCCTAAGCCTTCCTATAGAAAGCCAACGAAAACAAACAACTTATAGCCTATAGAAAAGCCTATATGCCCGTGAGCCCTTTAGGAGGACAGAATGTCATGAATTAAAACAAAATGCTGTTTAAAACAATGAGATACACTTCACACCATGCACGAGTCTATATTACATGCAACAGTTACGCCAAGTCATCAGTGGATGAGAACAATTTGCAAACGTATGCAAAAATGGAGACGCTCTTTTGGGGCAAAGATCAATGACTGAATCCTGGGAAATGTGTGACTTTTTCTATCAATAATGTTTTATTGTTATGGCCATTATTAATCTTCAGTGTACCGTATAAAGAAATGAATCGGCAGCTATCAACAGTTCTTGTGTCTACCGAGAGTAATCATCTGGCAGAAATGTGCCAACATGGCAAAAATGGGACACGCATGCCTGCACGAAGCAAAGAGTATTGTGGTGAGGTTCCTTTTTTAAGTGGGCCTAATAATATCTCTGAATCACATACACTAGTCTATATGGTGTTGGGCTTTGAAGCCCACCATATAGATGTATTTATAGCAAAGATAACCTAATAATTCCCCAAATATTGACCGTCGTAAAACACAATAATCTAAATTGAAAGACATTGCATCACATGCATCAGCATGCTCATCTGAAGTGCAGTGGGGGTAAATTATCTAGTTAATTTAGAATGCGTTATGCAACACTAACGGCACTAATTGGTGATTAATCATATAATTTCCTAAAGTGTGCAGTAGGCTATGCACAATCATGAAACCATTGCCAGTAAATGGTGGATGCATTTTCCTTATAATTGACGGAGCCTAAAGTCTATAAACACGGGACAACGCTGTAAAATAAGGAATCAATGAACAGGTTTTGACTTTCTTTTCATCCTCATGAGATCTGTCCATTTGTTCTGTTCTTATCTCTGCTGTGTTGATCTCTTACATATAGGTAGCTATGATCCGAAATCGATAAAAACCCGGTATGCGCTTGATGCAATAGCTGATTTCTCAAGTGACTTTTGAGTTTGGGTGATTGTGTCCAAGTAGCCCTAAAGGTCACATACCAGGTCAAATCAACTCTTAGTTTATACAAGTTCGCTAATCACTGTAAATGTATTTTGGAGTAATAGCATAAGCCTACTAATGGTTTAGTAATTCAGTGTATTAGTATTAATTCAGATCAACAGTCTTTTGGCTTAAACGCCCATAATACTAATGTCCAGAGAGACCCCAGAAGTTGTGCATCAACAAAAGCAACACTGCAGCTTGAAACAATTGTTGAATGGCCAATATTTCTGAACAGGTGTGAAATGTGGTGTTTTGCACGCGCGCGTGCGTCCTATCTTTGTTGTATAATTACTGTTTAGTAGGGTGACTCACCTTCCCTCAACGGCATTCTCACCACCTCAACTATACCTCACTACAACAATATTCACCCACGGAACTCTTATTCAATAATGTATTATAAGAA
>NC_137605.1:33998068-34028068 GCF_963280865.1 Gymnoscopelus braueri | reverse complement strand
CGTCCCATTACTGGCCATTTTGAGCTTGTAGATCGGCTATTTTCGAGACATTTTGATAAATCTTGAAACATTTTCCCTGGCAGAAAATATTTTCAGGTGGGGGTCTGCAGCCAAATGCATGTCAATTTGGGGGTCCTTGACATGAAAATGTTTGAGACGGGTCTGAAATTACAATCTAACCCAAACGGACCCGGTTGAGTTGAAGCCCAAGCCCCATACCTACCCCATAACCCCCCACCCAACCCACCCTCATCACCCCCCATACCCCCACCACCATATCCCCAACATTCGCCACACCCCCATTTTCCAGTCCCCTTCCTACTGAAAGCCCCCCTATACCCACCCGTCATACCCATCCCCATACCCCCCATATAGCCCCCTACACCCCTCCTTGCACCACCATATCACCCACCACACCCCTATTTCCACCCCATTACATACCAAGCAGCTGCTACCTTAAAGACCCTCCATATCCACCCACCAGCTTTCAGTAATAAAATGTTTTATATCCACTACTAACGCTACTTCTGAACATGAAATATGGATAACATTTTTAACAGCTAATTTCAGCAAATGTACATTGATGTCTAGTGGTGATATGTTGATTAATGTGAGAGAAATAATAAAATACCTTCATTAATTAAATAAAATAATTTGCTGTTCACTTCAGAAGTACCTCCACAGAACTATTCATTAATTTATTTTTATGTTTGGAGTCTGGTTTTCCACCATCTGTAGACTTATAGTTTAGGTATTCTTTACTTCATTCTCTCAATTTTATTTCTGTGTGTGATTTCCTGTGATTTCTGTGTGCAGCAATCACACACAGGTGTGACTGCAGGCAGAGCCATGCAGTCATGCCTTATATGGGGATTGGTGGGGCGGTTCCCTATGGTAATTGGGATGAACTGGCACACCCCTTCAAGTTACGAGGATTGTGATTCATCATCATCAAGAACATAGTTACGAACAATTCTGCCTTTTAAGAACGTTTCATGAATCTGACTCAACTTCTCTTAGGAATTCACTTAGGAAGAAATGTAAGAGGAAACATTAGGAACTTATTGCTGCATGAGGCCCATATGATTATCATTATAATATCATTATTATTTAATATTTTCTAAAACAAAGAAAATCATTTCATTTAAATTTTTTCATAAGAATTTCAGAAATGCTCTTTTTATACTTGTTCCATTAATAAAATAAATTGAGAAATAGTGAAAATAGAAGATCTACAAGCTCTCAACATGTCATATCATGACTTTTAGATCTGCTATTTTCACTATTGCATAGGGCTTTAAGTGATTAATTAATCATTCATTTTTGTAAGTTTCTCTTTTCGGTCTAGCTAAAAAGTTTGGGAAACACTTAACTAACTGATCAAACACGGCCATCACGTGTACACACACCGTATAGGTCAGTGTTTCTCAAACCTTTTCGTGCCAAGGACCCCCAAATTGAAATGTGTTTGGCCGTGGACCCCCATCAGAAAAGGTTTTGTGCCAAGGACCCCCAGAAGAGAAGATTTATGTAGGCTAAAAGAAAAAGAAAATCAAAGTTATCCAACATTTTTCAAACATCTTCGATATTTTTCTAATATTTTCAAAAATAGCAGATGTATAAGCTCGGAGCAGATGTGAGCGCTATGAGCCCCCCACCCCAAGGACCCCACTTTAACCAATGCCTTAGGTGCTGAATTGTAAACTCAACAATCAGGCGGTATATAAAGGCAACAGGTGAGTGTGTAGCTGTCTACATAAACAAATGGAATAATGTGTCACTCGTCATCCACATGGGAACAGCATGGCTCCAATGTGAAGCTCAGACTTCATGTGGCCAGCCTGTGACGTCCGTCATCTATAGCCTAGCGTCTGTCCTCTAGTCTATGACACTGTGTTATGGTTGGCTGAGTGAATCCTGAGTGCCCTTGGGCATACCCACGGTGGGTGTGAGTTTTCTGCTCTGACTCTCCCTCTCTCCTCTTGCCAGATCTATGCACACTATAGTGTGTGTGTGTGTGTGTGTGTGTGTGTGTGTGTGTGTGTGTGTGTGTGTGTGTGTGTGTGTGTGTGTGTGTGTGTGTGTGTGTGTGTGTGTGTGTGTGTGTGTGTGTGTGTGTGTGTGTGTGTGCTGTATGACTGTCAACTTATCGTCCTTATTGTCCCGTTTGGGAGTCTGGGTCACAAACGTGTGCTCCGTGGCCCAATTGGGAGGATTGCAAAAAAGTTGGCTAAATACTGTTCTGTCTCAGCTATCATGGGCAGTCTGTCTATCTGGAGAAGACGATGTTTCATATATCCTTGAGTAGCTAAAAATTTCTGTATACAGTAGGCCTATGTCATGAATTTTTTACCTTTTTTCCTCTGTGTGTTAATTAGCATGTGCAGCAGTTGTATCTGGTTTTACTGTAATGTATCCTTCTTCTGATCAGAGTTTGGATCTATCATGTACTGCGCTTTTTGAGCAGATCCAAATAAAATAATTCAAATATGTACTGTAAATGTGTGTATGCATTCACCGCACCCAACATTTACAAAGCCACTGGCCTCATTTTGATGAAACTTTGGCAAATATCTTGTAATTAGAGCCTCCATTTTCAAATTTCCTAAAGACCCACAGTAGCAAAACATATTGTGGCCTTTATCAGAGTGGAGATGGGAGACTATTTGGGGAAATAGACAAACGGGCATGAAGAGCAGTCAACAACGTGGCGGGTGAGGCGTAGCAACAGACTTTTGGTATTTTCCAGACTGGAGATTGTCAGTGGGTGTGTTGCAGATGAAGTCAATCATGACCTTTACCATTGCCTTTATAAGAGCAGTTCGCTGCACACTGTCATGAAAGAAACGCCTCGGAAACGTAACTTCTCCCAAGAGCAAACTGATGTCCTTGTGCATCGGTGCAGAGTCATTACGACACCTCAAACAGACCGCAAAAGCAGATGATGTAAAATTATCTTGGGAGGAAATAACAATTGCATCTAAAGCGGTGCAGTGTGCTACTGGAAGTGTTTCTCAGTGTAAGGCCCATTTCATACAGCAGTCGCCTAGTATGTGGACAACAGTCCAACCCCAAAGCAGGCAGATGTCCAACTGGGCGGTTTTATTTTGTCAGTGCATACTGTCTGTGTGACCTGTCCATGAGACATTTTTCAAACTCTATAAATACCATAATAAATTATACAATGACGTCCAGTGATGAACCAAACCATTGTTTAAATGTATTCGTTTACCGAATGGGTTCCCAGATTGAGCAGAACCTAACAGTATGTGTAATATTCTATCTACTTGACCGATCGGTAAGCCTTTTATCAAGGGCTGTTGTCACGTATGGATTAAAATGCAACACTAATAACGTTTAATAAGCACATTTGAATATTTGTTCCAGCTTGAGGGAACCTACCACGGTTAAACAGACAAGCCTAACACAAATTGGGTTTGTGTGATTTTGGAGATGTATCTGGGGAAAACACGCAACTGCCCCTCTGGAAAATTGTCAACTGACCCGTCTGCTGCATGATGCCTCACGCCAGTGCGCCTCCCCCAAAATAGGGCCCTATGACAGGAAACACAGGAAACACTGAGAAGAGAATGGGGTACGAACATGAGATACGAAGGAACTCAAGATACTTAAAAGTACATGCTGAAAGTGAAAGTGTGCGTACTTTCTAAGTAATCCTTTGTGCGTGCATGTGGGTGCGTGTCAGGTTAATCTGAGGCTACAGTGATAGATTTCAGGTTTGCTTTAATTGATGTCACCTAGAGGGCTGACACATGTGTTCTACACCCATCCTGGAGGTGCTGCCCAGCTGCTTTGTGTGTGTGTGTGTGTGTGTGTGTGTGTGTGTGTGTGTGTGTGTGTGTGTGTGTGTGTGTGTGTGTGTGTGTGTGTGTGTGTGTGTGTGTGTGTGTGTGTGTGTGTGTGTGTGTGTGTGTGTGTGTGTGTGTGTGTACGCGCGTTCGCATGCGTGCGCAGCAAGGCACTGCAGCTGGTGAGCCATCCCCCCCCTTGCTTAACCTGACACACAGACACACATAATATTATGCTTAATTTATAGGCCATTGTACGACGGTGTTGCTTAGCAAAAATAGCAGATCTACAACCTCGCAATGCGTCGCTTCCACGACGTGTTGTGAGCTTGAAGATCGGCTATTTCCGGTGCGCGACTCATTCGTACGGTGAAGTATAAATGGGGCTTTGCACACACCAGTTAACAGATGGAGGCTATAGGGGACGTTGCAGCCTGTCCGCATTGAGCTGATGAGGGAAGGAAGTAACTATGGAGGGAACGAGGACGGATGGAGCGCCGCCTCTGTTGCTGCAGTCCATCATGAATGCAAGGGCTTTACATTGTGCTTGCTCGTGCATAAAGGACTCACTGGAGCAGCTCAGTTGCAAGCAGAGGACCGGACATCTCCCAGGTGTGAAGTTGTGTAACTAGGAGTGTGAAGCAGAACATTGCTGAAAAAAAGAGCACTTGGCCTTCATGAAGCGTTTCCTGAACTGCCTCATAACGGCTTGTGGTGTCTGTCGCATTAATATATGGGCTCAATCAAAGTTCCGCAGGCAAGTCTGATCAAGATTGGATTGATCGTGTGAACAAAACGTTACAGAATTCAACATAAACACCAACAAGGGGTCTGACGAACAAGGAAGAATAGTCTGTTAATTGATGGATCATAAGAGGTGTATATCTCTCGTTCTTCCTCTCCTCTCTCTCGCTCAGGTGTTAGTGTACCCACGGGGTTGAGTGTTGTGGCTACTTTATTAATGGTGAGAGAAGTGTGGTTTTACTGCTTTTATGAAAGCAGTAAAGGAGAATCAAAGACCAAATATATCTCGCTGTCTCCTTCTCTCTGTGTGTCTTTCACTCTTACCCCCCCCCCCCCCCACCCACCCCCTCTGTCTTTTCTGAAGGTGAGCCCTGTTCTGTTTCGTCCTAAAGCTGTTCTGTCGCAGTAACACTAAATATTGCTGAGCAGCCCTTCTCATCAGGCACGCACACGCGCACACACACACACACACACACACACACACACACACACACACACACACACACACACACACACACACACACACACACACACACACCACACACACACACCACACACACACACACACACACACACACACACACACACACACACACACACACACACACACACACACACACACACACACACACACACACGGAGAAGTGCTAGGCTAGGGGAGAAATGTGGCCTGTTTCTTTGCAGTTTTTGATGACTCCCACTGTACTGGTGAAACAGAATGCAGCGTACATTAGCGCAGGATAGAATGTCCCAAAACAGAGAAGAGAGAAGAGCTGTTAGAGAGGAAAGAGGAAGGGAGAGGGGAAAGAAGAGAGAGGGAAAAGGGGAGAGACCGCAGGTTATGGAAGGACAGGGGAGGAGACGAGGGATGAGGGAAAGGAAGAGAAGCAGGCTACGGGACAGGCGATGAGAGGAGACAAGTGGAGGACGATGCACAAGTGCAAGAGCCAATGAAATGCCATGGCCTCGCTACATTTGCACAAGGAAACATCTGATTTCAGCCCTCAGAATGGAGATTTTCAAAGCAAGCTAAAGAAACCTTTCAGAATCGGGTGACAGATCCAAATTAATAATAACAAATTCTATATCAATTTGCCATGTTAGCTAGCCTGGTAAACCACTCCGGTCGCGGTAATCACATTTAATTTGAAATCAAATTAAATGTGACTTCCGTGACCGGGGTGGTTTACCAGGCTACATGTTAGCATTCCTAAGCCTAATATTTGGCACATGATGGCGTTGTTCGCTGAAAATAACTGTTTTTCTAACGTGTGGCGCATCATTAGTGATTAAGTAATAATAAGCTCTAAGGATACTTTGTTGTATGACAAATAGCAAAAATAGTCTTTGAAACAACATTTTTGACAATTTTTGGTGACAGTGGGTCAACGGTGGGCACAAAACCAATAATAGCACCAGTCCAGGGGCCATATAGTCACAAACCTAAATTGCACATATGGTGTATTACAGCAGTGATTAACTCTTCAAATGGCCATAACTTTGCTTTAAAACAAATTGACTTAAATAGATTAGAATAGGTAACGGTTGCAAAACACCAAGTTGTTGTTGAACTGTAAATGTATAGTCCCCCCCATCTCTAACATACGCATGTCTGATACCTCTGACATTTCTGTTTCAGGACATGAGCACAGACAGAATCAATGTCTCAAACATGCAGACAAATTTGCACACACACACATCCATCTCAAATAAACAATGCATGTGCAAAAAAGGCTCTCTCACACACACACACACACACACACACACACACACACACACACACACACACACACACACACACACACACACACACACACACACACACACACACACACACACACACACACACACACACACACACACACACACACACGCCCGCCCTCATGTGTCAGTCTGGTACTGCTCACTCAACCTAAAATGCTCTCTCTCTCTCTCTCTCTCTCTCTCTCTCTCTCTCTCTCTCTCTCTCTCTCTCTCTCTCTCTCCCCCCCTTTCTCTCTGCTCCCATCTCTCTTCCTCTTCATCTCTCTTTCATGCGGTAATTGTATGAATCAGGAAAGATTGCATTTACCCAGACAGCTGAGTGGTGAGCTGGCAGGGTAATAAATGGCCTGATAACCAAGACTACTCTGATCCCTCTCAGCGCAGATATAGGAACAAAAAAATCATTACCTGCCTCAGACAGGCCTATCCAGGGGTGTCACATGTGATGAAGGGAGACATATTTCTGAAGCAGCAGAGGTAGAAAGAAAGACATGAAAAAGAAAGAGACCAAAAATAGAGGGAGAGGGGGGAAAAAGTGAAAAAAAGGACAGAGAAATTGATGCGAGTGCAAGTGAGATGTACGTATGTGGAAACATTGCAGGTGATATCTTTATTTGTTCCACAAATCCCTTCAGTTACTGGGAGTTTTGGAGCGTGGAGAGAGTGAAGACGGTGTGTACGAAACGCCAATCGAAACACTATTGAAGTAATGAGGTGCCATTATATTGTCCTTCCCTGCTGCTGTATGCTGTTTATGGATATCTGCAAAGGTTCAGACGGACAAATAAGGAAGGAAGGAAGGAAGGAAGGAAAGGACCTATTGTAATAAATTGGAGGTTTGACAAATAATAGTGTGTCTCCTCTGTATATGGGTATATATATGATGCCAGGTTGTCAATTAATCTGACATAATCTTATAACTATACACTTCAATCATTCTTAACCACTTAATCTCTACATATACTTCATCGTAGGACAAAAAAGTTAAAATAGCTGATCTACAAGCTAAACAGTTTGCATGCTTTTTTTTTTTTACCACTAAAACCCTCTGTAGTTAGTAAGCTTGACTGGGGTCGGCTCTGTACTTTGTCCGCTCTTTTTTCCTCCTGTCTACACCAAATCTCTTTGCCAATGATAGCCGATGTGCAAGCTCACAATGCTTCGCAACACAACGGATTGTGAGCTTGTAGATCGGCTATTTTCTTCGAATGTTGTAGAATAGGGATGCTAGAGTTCAAAAGGCATATCATTCAGATATGTTTCCCCTCACTGAATTCAGAGTTGTGTGTGAGATAGAGCAAATACAATTCATTTTTACACTGACACATTTGTCAGCTTGTATTCACCTAGCAGTCTTGGCAGCAGCAGTCCCATGTTTCAGCCTTTCATCTCGTAAAATAGCCGATCTGCAAGCTCACAGTGCATTGCGTCGCAACGCTTTGTGAGCTTAATAGATCAGCTATTTGTGGCACGCGACACCATCAAGCGCCAAAGTATAAATCAGACTTCACAGTGGTAAACCTGACAGTGTGCTGTAAGAAAATCACATGAGATTTTATACTTGTTTGGAATGTAGCACTTTCAGAAATGAAATACACAAATATAAGCATAATGAACATGACTGAACAAGGTGTTATTGGAGTGATACATTCTTAGTTTGCCGTTGTTTACAGCACCAGTTATGTATGGCTATGTTTGGCAATGACAATGTTGCACTTGCAAACACTTGGACTGTGACAAGTCTTTCACCCAAAATAGAAATATTCTTGCTCGGTGCTGCTTAATGCTCTCAGCAATAAAAGGGCGATATAAGTCTGAGCACTTCTGGGAACAAGCAACACATATTTTCAGTGGAATTTAACGAATGAAAGAATCTACAGTTGTAAGGAGATGTTTCACGTGATCAGGTTTTCTTCTGCCTACCCCTCTTCATCGCCCCCCTCCACCTCCACCACCAGTATTACTGGCGATTTCATTCATTCTACCTACAGTAACACTTTCATTGCTTTTTAGATTTTTCCATCTGGACACGATCAAATGCACTCTCTCACTTTCTCTCACACAGAAAAAGTGAAATGTTCTTTGGGACTCATATACACACATGTACACACACACACACACACACACACACACACACACACACACACACACACACACACACACACACACACACACACACACACACACACACACACACACACACACACACACACACACACACACACACACACACACACACACACACACACGTACTGTATGCATGTAGCCCCCAGGCTGTTCTGTAGCAGCAGTTGACGCCTGATGTTCAATCAGTAGGATAACACATTATTATTCTAACGTTCCAATGCTTTGTCAATACAGCTAGATCAACTTTATTCACCCCTCGAAGGGAAGTTTTATGGACTTTGAATGACCCTGATATGTGCTGTTGTGTTTTTTACAGTAAGTTTGTTATTGTAATATGTAATTTCTTCCATCTTCTGTCATGCTCCAAGGTCATTTTTATGTGATGGTCCACAGTACACAGGAAAAAGGAGAGAGAGAGGAATTCATGCGCAAATGCAATCTGAAAGCAACACCATGGACCACATTCAAATGCCAGCCATTTTGCTCTTAACCGACATACTCGGAAAACCCACCCTGAAGTGGTCAAAATGGCCAATAATCAATGAGGGCATAGTTGTACAGACTGAGATGCTTAATCCTTTAATTGAAACGTCTCCACTACCGTTTAAATAACATTAGTTTTTCCATTTCTACAAAATTTAACAAATGTATTTGTAAATCTACTTCACTTTTCAACATGCTAGAGCACAGCTACTACAGGTGACCTTATTGCCAGAGGGCAGCGGCGGACTGGCCATTTTTTTAAAATATTTTCGCTCCCGTTTTAGGATTATTACGGTCATTTCAGGGTCGCGTGGCCCAATTATTAGTTACGTTAATGTTTGGGCTGGGATGCTTTCCAGCAGGGGCCTCAGTGCGGCTGCAGAGTTCATGTGCAGGGCTGGGCTGAAACAGTGAAACGCTCCCCCCCCCCCGTTGACAAAACGGCCCGGGGGTTGGTGGGCCAGTCCGGACCAAAATGCCAGGGCTGAATTTTGGTCCCAGTCCGGCCCTGCCAGAGGGCAACGCACGGAGCTGCAACTTGTCTTGTGTAGCTAACTGCTCTGCTTTTCACCCACCATATTATACGTTACAATAATAAACACTTATTTTTCAAATGCTCTGTTAAGTAATTGTTGTTGTTGCTGTTCACAATTACAGAAAAAGGAGGGTCTTATGTTCCGGGGACATCTGTTAATATTATCTAAGAAACATAAGTGTCTTGTTAACAGTGTGTTTATGCTCATGGAACAGTATGCTGAGTTTGCATGTAAACCAAGGTCACTGCTGTATTCTAAAGAGGGTCGTATGTAGGGATATATAAAGAGATTAATTTAGAGCTGTGTGTGTGTGTGTGTGTGTGTGTGTGTGTGTGTGTGTGTGTGTGTGTGTGTGTGTGTGTGTGTGTGTGTGTGTGTGTGTGTGTGTGTGTGTGTGTGTGTGTGCGCGCGTGCATGTGCGTGTGCGTGTGCGTGCGTGTGTGTGTTTCATGAAGATCCACCCTTCAGTACTTGACTTTGACCTTGACCTTGACAATGAACTTGATCTCTGACATTTTCAACCCAAAAGGTAATCATCCCCTCAATAAGGCAGCCTACTGATCATTCCTACAAAGTTTTCTGAAAATCCGCCTGTCCATTCTGGACAAACAGACAGACAAGCTCGGTCTAACGCCATTGGTAGAGCTAATCATTAGAATATACATAGTCTCGAGTGATTCATTTAAACTGTATACTGTTGAGTCTGAACTATTTCTGATTATACTGTTGAGTCTGAACTATTTCTGATTGCCAGATAACACTACGAAAGGGAAACTGTATGGTTCTCATGTTGCCCCTAATGTTAGAGATTTGGATTGAAAATTCCATACACAATGACCTTTTAACATGAGAAATCCTGTCGGGTGGAAACCTCATATGTCCAAAACTGTTACCACTGTACTCACTTTTCAGGACTCAAATTCCAAAATAGGAAAAGTAGCAGATCGACAAGCTCAAAAGGCGTCACTTCGCATCGCGTTTCAAGCTTGTAGATCTGCAACGTTTGATGCTATTGTGTGACGCTGTAGTATGATCAAGTAGGTTTTTGCCCGACAGCGACAATATGTGGAAAGAAAATGCACCATTGGAACCTCATTCAGAAGCTTTGCGCAGGAAATGCAAGATGTGGGAAAACTTGTATGTCCCAAACCATTACTTTTCAGGAAATGGACAAAAGGACCTGTGTTCCGATGGACCCAGTGTAGTTGGTCAGATAAATATTCATAAAACCCACAGACAGACGACTTTTCAAAATCTATGAAAAAATATATCAAGTATTAAATATGGAGATACAAGGTTTCTGCCTGACAGCGACAATATATAATTTGAACCACTTTACATTTTCCCTCGGGTTTTCAGGAAGAAAAAAAAACTGCTCAAGTGGGCAGTTGAGCACTGAAATAGATGGGAACACCCCAGCACTGTAGGTGTAGTGTCAGCATACTTGAAGGTGATTTTCTTTTCTTTTTTAAGCCCATGAGGTTTTATTTGTCAGTGGCACAAATGTGCATTGTGACTTTTCTTTTTTAATTATGATAACCACAAACTAACCCATAAAAGAGGTTTGACATGATCAGTCTCAACATCAGATTAGATGCTTCGCTTCTAGTCCAGAGTAGCCTACCAGAGTATCAAATAATTTTACACGGTTGTTATTTTCTTTGTAATTTCACACAACATAGTTGCTGGTATAGTGTGTGTTTTTTTTTTACCAGGTTGAAGACCTGGTCTCTGAAGAGACTGATCAACTACTCAACACTTTCTAAACACTTTTAGGCGACCTTTTCTTCATTGGCTGTCCTTTAAGCCAATGGGGAGACGGGCCGTCCTCCCATGCTATGGGATCATAACCTTACGCCCAGCCGTCAGAGCTGCTTAATGTCGCTCGTTAATTCATTTGCTCCAGGTGTGTAAGTTCAGAATCTCATTTAAGTGGGCATTAGGCAACAGTCTAACCTCCGCGACTGGTTGACAAAGATAGCAGTAGTTGAGCCCTGTTTGGTTGCTACTGAGCATGCTAATTAGTGCTAACAACAAATGTATGCTAACACACACACACACACACACACACACACACACACACACACACACATGCTCACAGAGAGAAGCAGCTGGTAGCGTTTGATCATGGCAAAAAAAAAAACCTGCTATAATATGACTGTGCAGTCATTATTTCTTGTTTTGTCTTCATTAATACTAAAAGTTATCTTTCATGTTCTCATGCATTTGTGGAAAGGAAAACTCAATTCAGATGTTATAATAAAATATTTTAGTGTTCTTAGGGACCAGTGGAGGCCTTTTAAAAGGTAGCGGCAAATTACATTACATTTCACTTGATGCAGGCAGCAACTGTTAACAATTGCAAAAACCTGCTTTAATATGCAAACATGGAAGTTAGACAACAGGTTACTTGAGTAGGCCTACTGTGAATGAACAAGCTGGTGAATTTATGAAATATCCATGTGAACACCTATCGTGTTCACATGCCGGACATTTTGCTCTTACGTCATATTTGGGGGATGGGCTGGAACTGAAATATGGTCCATTAGAATCCTGAAGAAGCAATTTTTTAAAAATCATTCTTTCACATTTTGTGAAGAAAATCTGATCACTCACATTAAATTGTTGTTCAATCTAATGCTTGCTATGCTGCATTTGTTCCCTGTTGTTTTATGAAGGTCTGTGCACTACTTTGTAATAAAGCTAATTATAAACAGTCCATATGATCATCCATATGGCAGATTGTAATTGCATCTCACTTAATCTCTTCTTGAAGGCACTAATGATAAGTCGCAGCTTTATCTGCCTCTATTTAGGTCTTGTATTTCATTCTTTTTATTTTGTTTGTTCTTTAATTCTTTTCTTTTTTCGTTTGTGGGGCTTTCTTTCGGAAGGATGTGTCATTAGTTGATCCTCAAAGTGAGACAATGAGGCACATTTGGAGCAATTCTAACAGCTTTGCTCACAGGTCCTGCATGGCTGAAAGTGTTGGCATGATAGCCAGTCATAAATTGGATCAATTAGTAATGGCCATATTTTGAAGGTAACATTGCACTGAATGTATGAATGTATGAAGGTATTTGTTAAATGTTTGAAGTCAAAGACCTGATAACGGATAACTTTTATCACAACTGATGTAAACAACTAGGAGAATATGGCACAGGCTGAAAAAAAACATGGACTTACTGTATCCTGTAATAAAAGTGCAGGGCCTAAAAACAAAACAAGCTTATTTTAACATTGGCTTTCACTTTTTCCCCATGCAGCTGTGAATTACTGCTACACAAATGGTGCAACCCAAGAATTGTATAATAATTGTACATTTATTTTCATGCTCTTTACTTCTCACTCCCCTTTGGATGGTCTCTCCCTTTCCTTCTTTTACTGATCTCTGTATTCCTTTGTCCCTGTCTCTCTGCCCCCCCCCTACCCCTGCCTCATCTCCGGCTCACTCTGCTGCCCGACCCTGCTAGTCCTATCCTTACTCAGTGCCTCTCCTTCTATTGCTTTCTGTGCTCTGTAGGTGAAGATGGATCACTGGGTGTCTGTCAGTGGTAGTATCAGAGAATGAGAATGTATCGTCTGCCGTCTCACATAATAAATGCTCCCATCTGCGCTACTGTTCCCGGTCATAATAGATGGCCCATATCTACACAGCTTCTGTTTATGAGATTATCACAGCTCTCCACCGCACCTCGAAGCTCCCGACAGGAGAGATGGAGAAATTACTTTATCGCTAGGGGGCCCGAAAGTTATCATTTGTGAGGAATCCAGTGGTAGCGGAGCCTTTTGAATTGGCAGTTACTGCCACTGCTACTGTGGCATTACACACACTGAGAGTCTGAGTGAACAACCTGCGCTGGTTAAATTGTTGTGTGATTGCTTTTATGATGCTGGAATCCTTGATGTGTTAGTGAAGAGGAAGAGAAAGAGAGAGAGATCACATCACACTATCACACCTCATTCTCTCTTTTCCCGTTTCTTCACACCGTTGATTGTTACGTCAGTGTTTGTCATTTGTCATAATGTGCATTGATTTGTATTACAGTAATAACTTTATAATGGAGGTGATTGTACATAGAGCTCATGTTTTTAAAGCAGTGTTTGAGTTAATGTGGGTTACTCAAAACACTGACATTAGATTGTAAAATGCGTCTTCCAAACAGCATTTTGACACCAGTCATCCATTTAAATCAGCGTTGGCCACATAATAAACAAATGACTGGTCAGCCGGGAGAACGAATCAGTCACAGTGACTGGCCTCTGTTGGACACTGTTGCCAGTCATTAGTGTGTAAATGTGTGTATGTGTTTGTGTGTGTGTGTGTGTGTGTGTGTGTGTGTGTGTGTGTGTGTGTGTGTGTGTGTGTGTGTGTGTGTATGCGTGTGTGTGCGTGCGTGCGTGCGTGCGTGCGTGCGTGCGTGCGTGCGTGCGTGCGTGCGTGCGTGCGTGCGTGCGTGCGTGCGTGCGTGCGTGCGTGCGTGCGTGCACCACCACAAGTATGTTTATTAGTGCTGGTCACTGAGGGAGTTTGTTGACCTTTTGACCACAGCCTTGACCTCCTGACCTCAGCCTGACCTCTCTGTCTGGCTCAGACAGCTGACCAGAGCCTCATTGGCCGAAGGCCCTGACTGATGGTTCCTGTTGGCTTAGAGCTCAGACCTCTGCCTGTCCACAGCAGGGCCAAATGGATCTCGATAGGACCAACTCAACATGATCATCACGTGTACTTCAATCTGGACCATATGGAGCTACATGCATGGCACAGGCACTGGTGTTGCTGCCAACTTCCCAAATGCTTGGCAGTGTGACAAAGTTATCACCTCTTTAGATGCTTACGTCTAACTGTATATACAGTCAAATGGTGTGTGTTGTTATTGCTAACACCATGGCAGGACAAGAAGAATACAAAATCTATGTTTAGAACAACCTAAGGAGGCCAGATAGAAATCTATGAGGTATCACGCTAGCATATAGTTTTACCATTTTAACCTCACCTTTCTGAGTGATTTAAAAACGCAGTAGATCCTCTCTGTTGACTCATCAACAAAGGTTTAAGTCCGGCTAGTTTTGTTATCCCTGACAAAGGGTTCCCTACTGGCTATTGGCCCTATACATATACAAAATATTGTATTTATAAATTGATACTAGATGTCAGGAGATGTCAAAGACTCGCATAGTGCTGGGAGCCTTTTCCTGTCAAATTCAGGATTCCTAAATATTGATTTCTATGTGCACATATCTAATCAAATTTAGCTAGATCTATAAGTGAAATCCAGAGCCACGTCAATAGTTACATTCATCCAAATCCAAAAGGTCAAAGATGACAATTTACACAGGGGTTTAGGCTAGCTGTGCTTGTATGTAAAGATGGTAGGGCAATGGTATGGCCTAACCTACTAATTCTGTGTTATAAAATTACATAACCCATTACCTAATGATTTCAGAAGTTTGGAGACCAAACATCAAATACAAAGGTTCCCACAGTTGTCTAATTTGTACTTTTTCAACAATAATTCCTTGGGCACAACTAGACCAGGCTAGACTGAGGATACAAAATTCTGTATGGTTAGATTTTAGAAATGATAATAACTCACAATAAATACCACTATCCTGGAAAGTGTTTTGTTTTTTATGACACACGATCCTATGTCCTATTTGTGATGTGTGGAAACGATCAGTATCCATGCCTGTACGTGCAGTGACCAGTTGATGTTTGGGGGACACAGACAAACATCCATCTAGCTGTCACAGAGTCCATAGGGAGGGAGGCACACACACACACACACACACACACACACACACACACACACACACACACACACACACACACACACACACACACACACACACACACACACACACACACACACACACACACACACACACACACACACACACAAACACACACTGATAGACACCTTATCTCTGTCTCGCAGACCACTTGGTAGTTCATTAGATACAGAGGGTTAACAGACAGACATGGAGACAAAGAGTTGCTATGCTAATGGTCTTTGATTCTCCCCTCACAGCTGTAGTAAAATCTATTCTTGTCCTTTATCTTTCTTCCGTCTCTGCCCTCCTTCTTTATGTGATCATCTACTCCATTTAAAAGGGAAACCTTGTTAGAACTCAATTTGTTGAGACACAGTTTGATATAATTATACAACCGTTTACACCAGTGGTTCCCTAACTTTTTAGCTCGAGACCCAAAAGAGACATTTGATGTCTCCCCGGGACCCAAACTACTGAAAATAGCCGATCTAAGTTCAAAACGCGTTGACCCGTTGTCAGCTTGTAGATCTGCCATTGCTATTGAAATGTATGGAATTTCTTGGATTTTCTGGGAAAATGTATGAAATTATTACTTTTATTTTATTTTATAAATTTGTTTGACTTTTTTTACTTCTGAAAATCATATTATTTTTTAATCTTTTGAAATAATAATTTGAAAAATTGTAGGAAACAAACAGGAGTACATACTTGTGACCCATGAAAATGGGTACGTGACACAAAATTGGGTCCCGACCATTGTTTATACAACTTACATTATACAACAGTTGGTTCGGTTCAAGCAGTGTGATGGGCAGAGAGCTGTATATTAACATGGAGGCAAGGAGGTGCTTAACAGTGCATATATATATAAAGAGAGAGCTGAATTAACTTTTCATCAAAAGGTGATATCTCAGTGTTTAATTCACAATATGAAATTGGATACATATAAAAACTGTATAAAGTATAAAATCAATAGGAAACTTGAGGTACATAGTGATGTAACACATTCCCTCCCTATTGTGTTCTAATACTGTACTCGCAACGTCACAAAATGTTGTGAGCTTGTACGTAGTTCTGGAATTTTCACCAAATGTTTGCCCCATAGGGGTGCTAGGTTTCATGTGGTTAATTGAAAAGCGCGCCTTGAGGTTAGAGTTATGAAAATGTTTTGCTTTGCTTTGCCTCCACTATCCTCATGCTTCTCACCAACCTTTCATAATGCAGCGACAGTCAGTTTCTGTAGCAGCCAACAACAGAATAAAGCTGTCTTCTTGGATTTGTGTTCTCTTCTGCTTTATCTTTCATAATATAGCAGGCTGTCGTTTAAAATGTAACTCTATTACCTCCACAGGTGCACGTTCGTATCGTATATGTTCACAGGGGGGACACGTTTGGCTGGGCCAGCGTTGTCATTTGCATTCATGTTCTTCATGTTGGAATATGTTTCAGGATTAAGCCCTCTCAGTGTTGGTCTTCCACTGTTTGGACATAATAATGTCTCCTCCAGCATAATTGCAAAGACTGTTTGACTGGCTATTACGGATTGTTTAACTTGTATTTCAACGTGTGCATATCTTTAATGCAGTAATTGAGTGGTTATGGATCAATGTGTTGATACTGTATGGCTGGCTCTAATATGTACTTAGTATATGCAATGGTTAGTAATTTAAGCCCCACTAGCGGTAGGACTCTTAAGGATCCGTTCGTCCGTCCGTCCGTCCGTCCGTCCGTCCGTCCATCCATCCATCCCACACAAGATTTCTCAAGAACTAATGGCTGGATTTCCTTTTTTTTGTGTTGCTTTTTTTCTCCCCAATTTAGACGTTATGCCAATTGAGGACGTAGAGTCTTCGTCCTACTCCTCCCGCCCAACACACCCTGCTGACAGGTGCCGCCCCAGCCCATAGGAATACGTGTAGTGACAAATATCACCCTCCCCGCCGGCTTCCTTTCCCCGAACACGGGCCAAATGTGTTCGTATAATTGTGTTCGGAATTTGCTGAACCCACTCATGCTCCTCGGAGGATGAACCTTAGCCATTTGAGTTACCCCAAGACTTTCCTCAAGTGCCACCCTCAGGTCCAAATGTCAAATGTACACAAAATATTTCATAATCTAATCAAATAGCTTGGACCCCTATAGGCAACAGTCAATTGACGTTCAATGACAACAACAGCACCCATTCCCACTTGGAATTATCTTTCTCTGTCAGTTTGTTTTCTGTATTAAAGGCACTTTTCAGCTTTTAACTTATTGGAACTTCCTTTTATTTTACTTCCAAGGATAGAAATGTCTACTTTTTCAAACCACTTTGGTTAGACATAGGGAGCAGGAAGGCCTCAAGGGGGCTTTTAGTCTTGTCTTGTTATTTTACTTGTAAGAAGGTTGTTTAGTTACTATCATCAGGAGGTACTGAAAATTATGGTTTGGTTTTTTAGTGAATCAAAATGTTGCTGCTTTTAAAGAAAATTACTAGAAAGTTTCATTGTATTTAAATTAGTGAGTTGCTTTCAATAGAAACAGTATAAGAATTAAGAGTCAATCCTAACAGACCATAGGAGGTCATATTCAATGACAGCACATTGCCCAGCTGCTGTTAAACACATGCACCCACACTTATACGCTTGCACACACATACACACATGCTTCACCCCAGATGGGGAAACAGAGGAGGTGTAGTCAGGAGAATTGGTGGGATTAGAGTGTTAACAACAGGGTAGGATAGGATAGTCTCATGCATGCACACACACTCACTCACACACACTCACACATAACCCCTCACTGCCTGCATGCTGTGTGTGTGTGTGTGTGTGTGTGTGTGTGTGTGTGTGTGTGTGTGTGTGTGTGTGTGTGTGTGTGTGTGTGTGTGTGTGTGTGTGTGTGTGTGTGTGTATATGTGCGTGCGTGCGTGCGTGTATGTATGTGTGCGTGTCCTTTCAGAGAGAACAATGCTGTGCCCTTTCATTCTCATGTAGATCATGTTAGAGTGACAGAGGAATCACTTCCCACACGTAACACAGACACACACACAATCACACAAAATCACAGCGGAGCAGTTTTATTTGTATTAAACATATTTGCAGTTGATGTAAGTAATAATACATAAAATAATAAAGCAGTATGTAAGGTAAAGAATGGAACTGTTCAGCATGTTCCATGTTGACATGCTTTGTGGCTGCTTAGGGCTGTTAAAAGATCATACAGCTATTAAACATGTCCCTCTCTCATTAAATTTGCCTTAGGCTACTTCATATAGTGTAAACTCCTACTTGCCTTTTGTCCTAAAGTATGTGTGTTATAATTCCCTTTATGACAAACTTTAGATGCCAAGTTTGTAATATGGCAATTTAAATTTGTTGACAAGATCCAGGCACCTAGGCTCAATGTAGGCTGACAGTGCGTAGTGGGTTCGACTACCGATCCCGACGGCCTTTGTTGCATGTCACTCCCCATCTCTTTCTCCCCATTTCCTGTCAGCCTACTGTCCTGTCAAATAAAGGCATAAAAGCCCAAAACTAAAAAAAAAATATATATATATAGAGTTTCTTAGCCGTTAATATGGTTTACGTGGTTACGGTGGATTTGTTTTAGTTTTTTCCTGGAGACATGCATTGCTCAATCCACTCATCCATGGAGATCGATTTTCATCTTCAAATTTGTTGTGGTTTTCACCTTGACCTACAGTTACAGTTATCTTAGAATGATATATAATGTACGTAGACATTAGACTCCATAGCTATTGTATATGGTTATTATACCACAGCTATCAACCGATCAGATGGATGTGTGATTTCACCGCAACTTTTATAATGTGATGTAAGTAACACAGCTGCACCTAGTAATGAAATGGTTCTGTTAGATTTAGTTATGTCAAGTGCAAGCATTGGATATAATGAATTATCAAACCTATTATGTGTTGCTTAGGTCACAATGTACCAAGCAGGTGTGGCAAGTATTCCTTCTATAACCTTTTATAGTTTTAAATATTTTGAGGTCAGCAAAATCACAATATTGGCCTAGGGTTTCATTCGCTTTTGGTTGATACCAGGGGTATCAATCAAATGTTTTCATGGGCCCATCATGGGCTGGGATGGTCAAAATGCAAATTTGTATGTGCTGAATGCTGGAAAGCATTACACAAAACATTATAGATAGCATTCTTATGGTGCGTTCACACGGGCAGATTAAAGATACATGCTACCATTCATTTTCAATGGAAACCAGCGACATGAAGATACAAAGATACATCCGACGTTTGTAGCTGTAGCTCTAGCGACAAAGATACAAAGCTACAAATTCAAGTTGAGCAGGGTTCAACTTCCAGACACAAAGACACAAATGTCCGCACGTTTGATGACGTCAGCGACCGCGTTGAGCAACACAGATACAAAAGCAACACAGCAACAAAGATGCAGTGTATTTTTGTATCTTTATATCTTTTAATCTGCCCGTGTGAACGCACCATTAGGCTACTGATTTCATGTCTAGGACTAAATGTGAATGTGTATATATTATATTTGGATTTCATACTTTATCAGATGTGTACAGGATCTTGCCGCCTGCACTGTTCAAGCAACCAACAGCATTTCAACGTGCCAATGTGGTGTCTGCATGGATCTGTTAATATGATTATAATAATAAGTCTGATGGTTTATGAATGTACAGTACTGAAACATTTTATTGTTAATATGAGGTTTGGCATTGTACCACTATTGATTTTGCAAAACAATGGGGTAATTCCAAGTGGAAGCCACATCATCGTAATACCTTCCCACATACGTTTCCAAACACATCACATTTTGATCATCTTCAGGCTTTTATTACATAATTTCCTCTGCACCAGCTCCACAACATCCTCAGTGATGGTCAAAGATACATCAACACCACAAATAAATGTTCCAATTGAGCTTCATCAGTCATGTCAGTGTTCAGTGTTCATCAACTGTAATAAAGAAGGCAATAAATAACTTTGTATTTTAATCTCCCCCATGGCCCTTGATTTTCTGTACAGGAGTTAGACAGCAGACAGTATGTGGGGCCCTTGCGATGATAACTGAACATGAATATTTCAATTAAAATATATATTTGTTTAATGTATACATATATTCTATTATTTTACTTTCTTTTTTAACTTTCTTTTTTACTACTACATCATCCCATGGGTCTGTAGTTTAACACCCCTGGCCTAGACAGTGATTGAAAGGTTGCTTGCTAATCAGCTTTCAACATGGGAACCAAGGAAATGTAGTACATATATCGCTACGTCCATAATGTACTGTATGGTTGGTTCATTTTTCTTCATTGTCTTCTGCCAGCAGTAGGAAACCATTCTAAAAGTTGACATTATGTTTATTTAAATTCTGTTTTGTAAACTGGGAGTGTAAATGAGAAGTGTGAAATGATGATTTGTTTTATGTCATGCTCTACAAGGTATGCAGTATGTTTGCCAGTGAGGCGGAGTCATTAAGCTGAAATTGTAGCACTGTATGTAGCTGAATGTGAGAAACAGAGAAAGACAGAATGCCATGTCAGCCAGCACTGAGCTAGCTAAACCTACTGTAGGTAAAAGGTTAGTAAACACATCTGGAAGAGACATATGCTATTGTAAATTATTGATGTTATTACATTACTTTGCGCATACTTGTATACAAAGCAGTGGAAGTACAGAATACACAGAAAGCGATAGTGATTCTTCTCTGCAGTGTGTGCACAAAAGAGGTGTGGAGACATGTGGCTCTCTCTCTCTCTCTATCTCTCTCTCACACACACACACACACACACACACACACACACACACACACACACACACACACACACACACACACACACACACACACACACACACACACACACACACAAACACACAAACACACGCGCACACACACACACACACACACACACACACGCGCGCGCGCAAACACCTCGTCCTCCTCCAAGCCTGTAACAGAGACAGGAACACAGGTGTGAGATGTAGACAGTGATTACTTTGAGTAATGAACACTTACATCTTCTGTGTGTGTGTGTGTGTGTGTGTGTGTGTGTGTGTGTGTGTGTGTGTGTGTGTGTGTGTGTGTGTGTGTGTGTGTGTGTGGGGGGAGGGGGGGGTGTGCGTGCGTGCGTGCGTGCGTGCGTGCGTGCATGTGTTTGCATGTGTGTGCCTGCCTGCCTGCGTGCGTGCGTGCATGTGCGTGCATGTCTATAAGTGTGTGTGTGCGTGTGTGTGTGTGTGTGTGTGTTTGTGTGACACAGAACGATCTGGGCCATTGCTTGAGGGGGTTGTTAGAGTGCATGTGTCTGTGTGCGCGTGTGTGTGTGTGTGTGTGTGTGTGTGTGTGTGTGTGTGTGTGTGTGTGTGTGTGTGTGTGTGTGTGTGTGTGTGTGTGTGTGAGTGTGTGTGTGTGTGTGTGTGTGTGTGTGTGTGTGTGTGTGTGTGTGTGACTGTGCGTGCGTGCGTGCGTGCGTGCGTGCGTGCGTGCGTGCGTGCGTGCGTGCGTGCGTGCGTGCGTGCGTGCGTGTGTGCGTGCGTGCGTGCGTACGAGTGTATGTGTGTGTGGTGTGTGTGTGTGTGTGTGCTGTGTGTGTGTTTTGGAGGACCCCCTCTGTGTCGCAACATGCTCATATACACTCTCCTATACTCCAGATGGTGTAGGTGACTCATACACACATACACACAGACTGGCAGACAGACATATAGCAAGCGGTAGAGATGTAAATGATTGCATATCGGCGACAGGATTTGATTAATTACTCCTGATACATGGCGTGCGTGTGAGTGTGTGTGTGTGTGTGTGTGTGTGTGTGTGTGTGTGTGTGTGTGTGTGTGTGTGTGTGTGTGTGTGTGTGTGTGTGTGTGTGTGTTTGAACTACCAACAGCCCTGCTTATCTCAACAACCCAACACTTTAAAGGATGAAATGCTTACAGCGCTGAAAGCTGTTGCAAATCTGGACCAGTTTGCTTCAGAATATTAACAGAAACTTCAACTGCACTACAAGGGCTAGCAGCAGCAACAACCTTTAGCATTTTGAGAAGGTCATATAATGTAAGATAAGAAGTATATAAGGATAATAATGAGGATACATAAGGACAGTGGGCCAATAATATATTAATATGATAAATAATTTTTACGTTCTTTATCATATTAATGTTTGTATGATTCTCTCTGCATAATAAAGCTCTTATTGAATGACTGGGCTGTTTATTTATGTCGAAGTTATGTTTTGTATGTACTCTGTAACAGTGTACTTGTACAGTATAAGTACCCTAACTAAACATGTGGGGGCGATAGGATTTATAGAATGCATGCCTTATCAAACAGCAACTTGCAATATTAAGACATCCTGACATACAATATCATGGTCAAAACGCAGGAGAGAAAAAGTGCTACAATATAAACTAGGGGTTCTAGGGTACATAGTGAACTCATCTGCAATATAAAGAAATATATTTGCCTGATAAACATCAGCATTTTTCTTTCAGTGCAATAATGTATGGTGGTAGGGTTTGCGATAGTGAATTAGAATCAGAATAACCTTTATTGTCACATCTCATGTTTACAGGTGTAAAACAGTACTATATAAATAATTATCACTATACATTTAGACACCACTACAAAAAGGCATAATCACTATGTAGTGCGCTATATAGAGAGTAGGGAGTGATTTCGGACACAGCCAATCACTCACATTACCAGACTGGCTTACAATGCAGCAGTATGTCCCTTCCTGTCCCGCTATTCCATTCAGTGATATATCATCAGTACTCTAGTGCTCTCTATTGCCCTGGAATAGAATTAGCTTTAGCAGAACACAACATCCCCCCCTTCTTAAAAGCATAGCTTCTATCTAAAATGAAATAGGGTAACTAAAATCATGCATTAAAAATAAATATTTCTGTAGTATAGTGATAACCTGGGTGTTCATCTATAGAATAGGCAGAACAGTATTTTCTTTTACATCATTACAGCAACAGAAACAGAAGTGGGTTTTTTTGCCCCCTTTGAACACCAACAGACTTATGTGTCCCTCTAAGATAAAGTGACATAAGATAAGTCTTTGATCCAAGCTGGCTGTTTCCTATTCCGTACACTGTCATTTATAACAGTCAGTGTGTCCTTTCTGCTGAGTCAGACTCGTTGAACTATTGGACCTTCCTTTCTTGACATGCACAGTGTTTCTCTCACGCACATGTCTGCCTGGGTGCAGCTCAGGGGTCTTGGCATGTCTCAGTGTGTGTTTGCATCAGTGTGTGTTTGTAACTGATTCTTTGTAACTCGGTCTTTCAATTCATGATCCTGAGCAGCTGTGGGCTTCGGCTGGATCGATAGTTTTGTTCTCATCGTTCTTCCACACATGTGGTGTAGATCTGTTGAAGGAACTCAGTGACGTGAGCTTTCCATGGAGCTACAGTATCTCTCTCCGCACAATATAAGGATGCTTTCTTTTAACACCCTGTTTAGCCTCTCTACAGACCCATTTCCTTTCTGGATGGTAGATTGTCGGCCTGATGATGTGTTGGATATCTTGTTCTTTCAGGAAAGAGGACAGTTCCGAGGACATTAGCTGTGGGCCATTATCTGTCACCACAGCATTGGGGTTTCCTTTTTGGCAAAAAAAACGATCTCACGAAACCAATCACTGTAGCAGTAGTGCTCTGTGGAGCAAAACACACCTCTGGCCACTTAGAAGTTTAGTCCACCATGGTATTAAGCGAACTGCAACAGGGCTTGTCTCACATTGGCCAACAATGTCTAGTGTAAGCTTTTGCCAGGGTCCATCTGGCAAAGGGACTGGTGTCATCGGTGCAGGGACAGTTCTTGTTGTCTTGTCATTCAGCTGACAGGACACACAGGTGGCAATGCCAGACTGTACCAGCACATCCATCTCATCAGGCCTTTCAAGTTAATTTACATTCCGTAACTATTTTTAGATAATCACATGATAGGACTCAGCGGATCCATCTGGCCATTTTGCTGTTTAAAATCTAAGCCTATCTGTAGTGTTTACAAAAATTTCTGAAAAATGTGTGTATGTGTGTGTGTGTGTGTGTGTGTGTGTGTGTGTGTGTGTGTGTGTGCGTGCGTGCGTGCGTGCGTGCGTGCGTGCGTGCGTGCGTGCGTGCGTGCGTGCGTGCGTGTGTGTGTGTGTGTGTGTGTGTGTGTGTGTGTGTGTGGCGCGCAACTGTGTTTTTTGTATCTGCTCTGCTCTGTGATAGTGGTTAATACTAATATTCCTCCAGTGCATATAGATTAGTAAATGGGTGATAAGAAAGTTGGCGGGGGGGGGGGGGGGGGCAAGAGATGGAAAGGACAGAAAACCAAACACAGAGAGAGGCAGAGAGGTAGAGATCAGTAGATGGATGATAAGACAGAGTGAGGAAAGAAACAGGGATGCTCCGGGAGGCTGTACAGGAAGGAACATAGAGGAGAACAGGACAGAACAAAGGATGGCTAGCTAGAGGTGGAGGGAGTCAACAGGACAAAGACAATAGAAAGGGGCTCCCATTGGATCAGAGAAAGATCCACTACTGCATTTGACTGTCACCTGCAGTAGTACCAGATCCCCTCACTTCTCTCTTAACCCCTTCTGTACATACAGAGACAGGCTATCACCCCTTTCTCTGGGAAAACATTTGACAAACTGCATTGAAATATGTGCTTCAGTGAAATCCTCAGTGTTAATTTAACCTCGAGAGTGTAAAAGATATTTTTATATTTTTGGGCGGTGAAACCGCCCCTATAAGTGAGATTTGGAAAAATGTACAAATATCTTGGGCAGTGAAACCGGCCCTAAAAGTGAGGTTTGGAAATTTGTACAATTATCCTGCGCTGTGATTGGCCAATCACAATCTATTCAGGACTGTGATTGGCCAGTGTCACATGACACATGTGCATAGCCCTATATAAGCAACCATAACTTAAAAAAAACCAAATCATTGTTTTTTTTAAGTTATGGTTTTGTCCATCTTAAAGTGTGTTTTACAAAAGATAAATGTATTTATCTTTTGTAGATGATTGATCGACTCCATTCAGTATTGTGATTAGCTAGCAAGACACATGCTGACACTAAGTGGCTCTTTCAGATCAAAGCATATATATTGGTTGACTCCATTCAGTATTGTGGTTAGCTAGGAAGACACCGCCCACTTCACACAGGGTGTGATTTTTTAATTAACAATGAGGATTTACAGTATGTCTGGTTACGACAAGGGATGCAATGCCAATTACCATGCTGTCTGGTAATCCGAAGGTCACCGGTTTGGCCACCGGTCCTCCAGTGGCGTAACGGAGGGGCAGCAAGTGCTGCGGTGCGGGGGGGCCACCAGCAGGCGGGGCCCCGCCTGCGCTGATACAAATATTTTTACAGCAAAAAAAAAGAAAAAAGTTGATTTATATTGGTCAAATAGAACCGAATTAGACCCGAATTAGACCGAATTAGACCCAAATTAGGGTTTGTGCGCGTGCATGTGCGTGGGCCTCACGTGAAACTCCCGCGGGGAGGCCCCGCGATTCTGCGTTACGCCACTGCGGTCCTCGTATATGTGTCGAAGTGTCCCTGAGCAAGCCACTTACTGTAACTCATACTGTTCCCCGGGTGCCGTATGAACCACTTAAACCCTATACTTAGTTGACCGGGGTCCCCCAGAGCTCTGTATCGGTTCCTCTCCTGTTTTCACTCTACACCAAATGTCTACCGTGAAAATATCGGATCTACAATCTTACAACATGACGCATTGCGACCCGTTGTGAGATTGCATATCAGCTATTTTCGCCAAATGTTCAGCCTCAGAATAGGAACGCTAGGTTCGTGGCACGTCCCCACTGCTCTAAAAGTTAGGATATGTTCAATGCAGAGGACGGATTTCATTTATATGCAAATGTACAGTGACAAATACCCCAAACAAAACTTAAATAAATAAATGAATACATATGGGCCAGCTGACTAGGAATTGAACCAGGGACTCGCTGTGACTTGGCTATCGGGTTGCAATTTTCTGCATCCTTTTGAGACCCAATTTGCCTAATTTTTTGAATGTTATATGCAAGTGAAGAAAAGGCAGTCTTTCTGTTTTATGTTTGAGTTAAAGGACATATCCTGATCAAAGATACAACTCCCAGATTCCTTACAGTGGTGCTGGAGGCCAGGGTAATGCCATCCAGAGTAGCAATATCAATAGATGTTTTTCTAAGGTGAAGAACAATCAACATTACACTTAAAATGTATACCTTAATGAGGCAAACAAATGCCTTGCCCTGTCATCCGCCCTGCCTGCAGAGTACACTGGGAACTGGAGGGATGAAATAAAGAAAAGCACTAACTGTGGAGTTCTGTCCAAGATGTGCCCAGACCTGTAAAACAATAAGTAACTGTGGAATAGGACATATTATTAAAAATATTATGACATTATTTCTTTGTACTTTCTACTTTGCATTCCGTTTAATTGGAAACCCTCATAAGGGTGGCCATGTGATGAATCAAACAAGGGTGTGTTTTACAGCACCCGTCCCTTCAGCTGTGTAGACAGCTGGCCCCCGAAACAGTGACTGCAACTACACCCAGGGTCCCACATGGTGCTGTGGGCGTATTATGGACAGACAGGCCAATTACACTGGCTTTCACATGCACACACAAACACATATTCTATACATACACTTCTAATAGCCCTGTGATTCCTACAACCTTGGGAGTCCATTTGGGAGACGCAGATGAACATGTGTGCGCACATGTGTGTGTGAGCATGCATGTACACACACACACACACACACACACACACACACACACACACACACACACACACACACACACACACACACACACACACACACACACACACACACACACACACACACACACACACACACACATCTACCCTATGTCTCAGCTGTAATCCCGCCTGGACCATCTAACATGGTAATATATGGCGTGATTAACTGTGGTAATTAACATGTGTAACACATGACCACCTGATACTGTGAATCAACCGAGCAATCAATCTGTCTCACTATTTCTCACAGTTTGTTCTCCAACCTATATGTGGGCTTGTCTGAACCTGTCTCACCTCCTTAACAGTATTGAGCTTGAGGACACCATTCAAAGTAATAGGGCAACAGAAAAGAACAGGGCGGCCGCATCCATTGAGTTCAATGGAGAAGTGGCGCCATGTTCTATTCGGTTCCTCAAGCTATATACCCACCTCTTTAATATTATACTCACCTACTTAACATTAGACCCACCTCTCTAACATTTTGCCCACCTCCATAACATCACCTCAAAGGTATGCATCGACATCAATAGTATACTACCGCCTCAGCAGTTTACTTTATATAATGTGCAGGTTCACCAGTTCTGATTGGGCTGCTGAAAACCATAGGAATAAAGCAAAAGGCCGAGCAGTATTCTGCTTGAGAATTTGCTGGTTCAGTTTTTCCAGTGGTGTGGGTGGGATGTGGTGTAAAGATAGTACTGAAGGTAGCAGGACTTTCAGCTTGTGTCTGTGGGAGGTTTGGGAGCTCCTCAGGACACCTGCTATTTTGCTGTAAAGAACGGAACAGCCTGCAGCCCGATAATGACTCCAATGAATAGCTACATGATTACACCTCTTTCAGGACAATCTTTCTCCCTTTCTCCTATGTTTCTGTCCGTTTCGCACTTTTGCCTTTTCCTGTTATTCTCCTCTGTCTCTCTCTCTCTCTCTCTTTCTCTCCCTCCTGCTATTGACTGGCCCGAGTTCATTACCCACGAGGCTTTGCTGGAGTTGAAGAATACACACACACACACACACACACACACACACACACACACACACACACACACACACACACACACACACACACACACACACACACACACACACACACACACACACACACACACACACACACCATGAAGTCACATCAGAGATAAATTGAACTGCCATTGGCTGCCAAAGTAAGAACACAAAACGAGAGAGAGAAAGAAAGTAGAGAGAAAGAGCGGGAGTTATACAGATATATAGAGTGCTGATTCAAATATAGTCCTATAATCAATATCATCTTCTCTCCCCCATCTTTCTGTGTGTTCAGTAATTCTGTTCTGTTCTGTTCTGTTAGGATGTTAGGTTCCATCACATTGTTGTTGTTTTTATTCTACACTGACTTCAGAATCTTGAAAAAAAGGTAATGAAGATGAGCTTGAAGCAATATATTTTTTGTGCATTGTCCCTATCAAATAAACAATCACAATAACATAAAATGACACCCGCTGTAATTGTATCTAGTGTTTATGTCATTCTGTTACATTCATCAGAATGTGTTGATTAACCATTTAGCCATTTCTTTTTCAGTGTGACAACGTGTCTATATGACCTTGTGCATGTCTATAAACCTCTCATGGCCCTGATATTCTCTCCTACACCGTATATACATTGACTGACCTTCTAATGTCTTCCTGTGCCATTCACTAATGCATGCACGTACACTCACACTGTGTAGATATACACACTCTCTCACACGCACACACACAGAAAAACAGCTACACCCCTAATGCAGCCAAACACACACACGTGCAATGCATGATATGAGACATTTATCACTGCATGCTAATCTAAAAGTATTACATTCTAAGCACTTAATATATTCTAGGGCACTATTAGCTCCTACCACCCATGCTAGGACACTATTAGTGCTTAATGCTAATGCAGTAACAGCCAGTGAGAGTCCTGAGCTAGCCCACCCGTCCAGGATTATGTGGAGCTCGATAATCTGTTGTTAGCTAGCGGCAAAGATGTAATGCACACCTCCAAACTAATCTGAGTGTTAGTTGTGTGACAGCTATACAGGGGACATCCTCCCTCATCTGTTCCCATAATCTATTCTACCCCCTGTCAGAATCATGGTGACACAACAGACTACTACTTAATGGAATGAATTTTAAAGACCTGGGCTGTAGTTATCAGTCTTGACCATATTTGATGTGGCAGAAAATGTTCTACACAGTAAAATCCAGTGTTAATTTAACATCTGAGAGTGTGGAAATGTACTATTTCTGTCCATTTCTATGGGCTCTGTAGGAGGCTATAGCCATCTACAAGAGGGTGGCAAAGCCATAAAAAGCATAATGCCCGTGGCCGTGTCTTTTGCATACTGTTCAGTGTTTACATAGCATACAAATGCCTAGGGATAATGTTAATGCAAGTCAAACCATGAACAACTCAGTCTGGTCCAAGAAAAAAAACTAACACCACTTTTAACGGAAACATTCTGCTTGTACGAATTAATATTCTGCTTTGCTCTATTCAGCTTGTTGTTTTCTGACTCTGACGTGCTCTGTCCTGCCCTGCTCTGTGGTGTTCTGTTCCATTCCGTTCTGTTCCATTAACTTCTGCTGCGTTCTCTTCTCTCTTGCTAAGCTGATGTCCTTGTCTTGATGTGATTGGTATCGTTCAAAAGAGGCGCAGTTGGTTTCCGCAATTCATAACACACTGGACCATGGACACGAGTGGAGCAACAGACAGGCGGAGAGAGAGACAAAGAAAGATCGGCAGGCAAACAGATGGTCAACTTATAAATTATAAACCAGATACACAGACCTTGTAACAGACACCGTTTTAAGCCTGATATATACTTGTGGATGCTCTTTCACTCCAGAATAGCATTCAAGCTCACATCGCATCACAACGCATCGCATCGTGGCGCGCTGTACACTTGAAGATGAGCTCTTAAGAATTAGGCATTAGTAATGTCCTTGGCTTCCTCTAGTTATCCACCTGTGATAAGGACATGGTGGAA
>NC_137605.1:33975568-33993068 GCF_963280865.1 Gymnoscopelus braueri | reverse complement strand
ACGAACCACGACCATGCTAATGTCCAAGTTCGACTGCAGTTGTTGACCAGTCAACATTTCTCCTTCCAATCAAAGCAGTCTAGAACCCGGCCCTGCACAATAAGCACAACAATGATCAAACCCAGTATACTATTAAATAAATCTTTGAATGAATATCAGATTCCAAAGGCCACTTAGAAATACACAACCATAATTATGCTCTACTACTGTATGTTAGCAGCCTATATAGGCACTTATTTTTAAATAATGAAAAAGTGGACATGTTGTGAGGATGCATGTGAGATCTAGATTATTAGGCTGTATATAGAATACATTCACAGCATGGTGGTGGCCAAACCTCGCTATGACGTTAATCATTAATGACTTGAATTTATGAATACATATATTTCTCCATGGAGAATAGTTCCCACCGTCATCATTCTCTCTGCTCGTGTCGTGTGCCTAGTTTACATTGGAGGCAGTACATGTGAACTGTATTTTCGGTAAGAAAAAAAAATACATTCAGAAAACAAACTATTACCTGGCTAATACTGTGAAGATTGATTGAATGAGATACATTTTTGAAGAATAAATGTTTTTCTTACAAATGTCTTCTAAATCCTAACAGTATTCTGAAAAACGTATGTTTCTATATCAGTGGTTCTCAAACCTTTTCATGTCAAGGACCCCCAAAATGATATGTATTTGGCCGCCGACCCCCATCTCAAAATATTTTGTTCCAGGGACCCCCCAGAAGCAAAGATTTGAGTTAAAAATGTTCGCTTTAAAATAATATAAATATATTAATTTGCACAAATTGAATCGATTTTTCAAAAATATATATATAAAATTTTTGAATAGCCAAAGTGTAAAGTAATGCTTTGTAGCTCAAATAAAAAAATGACACAGATGCGTTCCAGGTCTTAATGGGTTGAGACATCTACAAATCTGTATACATAAAGCTGTTATGTAAAACAAAGCAGTAATGTTCACTGAAATATCCTCACTGATTTACCAGATACTATCTCTACATGCAATACAGTACAGCATCTTCAAGATGAATACACAAAAACTGTGTAGTTTTGTGTTAAATATCTAAAGATCAAATATATTGCAGTAGCCTACATTTCACGAATAAGTGGTTGTATGAGTTATGTTTGCAATAAAATGCCTCTAAGTAATTGTGAACACCTGGATGTCGTGAAATCACATCTAAATGTAACATGGTTTAGATTAAAACTGAGACCATAAATACTGTAGTTCAGCTATATCCATTATAGAATAATGGGTATGATAATAAATCAGAAACAGCCCCTGCACCTGCTTTCCCTTTTTCATTTCATGTCTCACAAGGCCTGGCCTGCAAAAAAAAAGATAATTCAACAAGTAGTGTCAAATCTTAATGCAGTCATTTCTTTGGGACAGCTTTGTGGCTGTGCTATAATTTGTACGCAGCAGCATGAAAGTCAAACTCACAAACAACATATTCCAAATGTTCTAGCTGATTTCAAGTCCATTACTGTTGTGCTTCACACAGACTTATTGCATATCAGGTATGATATTCAACATGAAGAAGAGAGATAGTATTGACTGTAGGCAAGAAACCTTTTAACACAATATATTGTACTCAGTTGACGGGAGTCCCCCCCCCAGTCTGTAAATGGCCCCTTCCTTTTTTCCCTATTCTACACACCAAATATCTAGTAGAGCATTTGACGAAAATAGCAGATCTAAAAGCTCACAAGGCATTGCGTTGAGACGCATTGTGAGCTTGTAGATCTGCTATTTTCACAGAATGTTTGCCTATATTATAACATGCCCAGAATAGAGACCCTAGCGTTCAAGTGGTGTTTCCAAAGCTCTTATGTGAGCTACAATTATTTGGTGTAGTTGATGTTACAGGATTTGGTTATAAATTGGACATTACCTCTAATTTGCATAGCCTGACCTACAAATTACTAGTGCAAAATCCAGATTTGCATATGCAAGATTTCGTAAGTGCTGTAGCTAGGTTTTTTTTTTCCTGCAGTGCCATTTGGCAAATCTCTACCAATTGCATAGGAGTCATTAGTATAGTTAGTCATTATACAGGTGTAGTTGGCACTTGATTAAGTGTAAACCATTAATTAATTCAGTATACTAAAGTACCAATTTGTGTTCGAAACCCTTGCATAACTTTTAACGAGCTAACACTCTCAAGGAAGAAAGAAACAAGGTTACTACTCAACAAAATACTACCATGAAACATCTTCCTATGAGCGTGCGTGCGTGTGCTGTAAGTGCGCACGCGCGTGCATATGATACACGTGCATGCTGTTTTTTAGTTTTTTTTTTTACAGTCAATGGTGCACACATGTGTGTGGTGTATGTTTGTACTTATTTGTTCTAATGAGCATCTGTTGGTACAGACGTGATAACCATGGTAACACCCGGGGTGGTGTCCTGCACATGCTCAGTGATGCTCCAATAATAAGGCTCTTCTGAGGTCAACATCTGGGCTGGGACCTGAGCAGAATAACAGGTCAGATCCTCATGTCAGTGCTGTCAAGTGAAAACACGGCAACTCTAATTTGATTAATGGGATTTATAGTTGGTGGGAAGGTTTACATGGACCTTTATGGGTATTTTCTAAAATAAATATGTGAATATAATTGATCAATAGTAAATGTACTAAAGATCTGAAAAGTTGACATTTTGGACATGAAGGCTTTCACACATATCAAAATACTGTGAATAATATATTTGTTGAATGAACACTGATGATTTCACCCATACCAGGCAGTGATACTGCCAGACAGGACGTTTTCAATGGAGCTGTTGTAGAGACAGCCTGCTGAGGCTGCGGGGGCCAACTCCCAACGGATCCAGTATAGTCGCTGCTGAGCCTTTTTCCTCCCATGCATGGTGTGTATGCCCAGTGGTGGAAAAATTACTCATATTTTTACGTAAGTAGAAGTATCAATACTGCAGTGTAGAAATACTTTGTTGCAAGTAAAAGTCCGGTAATCAAAATGTACTAAAAAAATACAAAAGTATTGGCATCAAAAGTAAAAGTACTCATTGTGCAGAATGTCACAAGTTCAAAAAAAAATTTGAAAATAGAAGATCTACAATGTGAGCCGAAATGGCCGAAATATATATAGTCCTGAAGTGGTTAATTCATGTTTTGTGATAATAATCTAAATCTGCAAAGTAACTAGTAACTAAAGCTGTCAAATAATTGTAGCGGAGTAAAGTACAATATTTGCCTCTGAGATGTAGTGGAGTAGAAGTAGAAGTATTGAAAATGGGAAATACTCCAGTAAAGTAAAAATTCCTCAAAAGTGCACTTAAGTACAGTGCTTGAGTAAATGTACTTAGTTACTTTACACCACTGCTGTATGCCCCACTCGAGCTCCAGACTCAGAGGATCTTGAACTCACTGACCATTTCCATTGCAACGCCATCGATGAAGATATAGGGGCGTGCTCTCTCCTCTGCCTCCTGGAGCCTATACCACCAGCTCCTTGGTCTTGGGCAAGGTTGTTGTCTCTGACCCCAGGGAGCCAATGATCTGACCTCGTCCCTATTGGCATACTCGTCACTGTTGGCATTCTGGCCTATCACTGTCATGTCGTCAGCATACTTGATGATGACATTGGAGCTGTGCATGGCTATGCAGTCATGTGTGTACACTGTACAGTGACTGAGCCCCCTGAAGGGCTCCTGAGTTAAGGGTCAGGAGGTCGGATATGATGCCCATTCTCACTACATGGCGGCGGTTTGTCAGTAAGTCCAGTATCCAGTCGCACATGCTCACGTGAGGTTGTCAGGTTGAAAGTGGCTAATCACGTGCAGCTAATCATGCTGCACGTTTACATGTGTGTGCATCTATAGCAGTGTTTCCCAAACAATGGGTCGAGACCCGTTTTTGGGTCACGGACCCATGTTTATGGGTCGTAGGTAAATAGCCCTTTTCTTTACATTTTCTACCAAAGAAAAAATATATTTCAAAAGAAAAAAAAATGTTTCAGAAGAACAAAAAAACTTTCAAAAAATTCAACACATTTCAAAAAAACTTTAAGAAATGGACAATGTTAATCTATTTTTTTAAATAGATCTTAAGTGGTTAATTCATAATGGTCCTCATTCACTAATATTTATGTGCCCAACATTTGTCATATAAAAGAAAAGAAAAAATATGTCAAACGATCTATTGCTTTGATGGATATTATAGACATGATGCAAATTCAAACCCTTTTATTTTCGTTTTCAGTTGACGCATTTATAGCTGATTTATTAGGTCCCTCAGCGTGTTTGCAGTTTCTGTAAGTGTGGCCACATTTTGTCGCAGGAGGCAACAGGCGCACCACCAACGTTGCGCTATTAATTTATAATATTGATCACATGAACGCCACACGATAGCTTAATAAGACTTACCATATGATCTGATGAGGATGTATGGATGAGATCTAGCTGTGTCCATATCCATTCCCCATTCCGACGTAGGACAGGATATGTTGTTAAAGGACGACTTCACCCATTTTCAACCTATCTTCATATAATAGGTCCTCACTAAGGCTCATGATAAAATGGTAAAAAAAAAATTACTCAGTCTGTGTCTCATAGGAGGACTGTGGACAGTCCAGAAACCCGTCTACCAGTGACATCATCGTTAGGCAGGATTTTTTTTTTCCCAAAAAGATTTAAACATTTCTATTTTTATTTTTATTGAGTGAGAACAATGGTTTCTATTATTGCATTGGAACTTTCCAGGAATACAAAGCCTGCAGTTTCTATTAGCTTGGATTCCCCATCGATGATGTCACTGGTAGACAGGTTTCTGAACTGTCCACAGCCCTCCTCTGAGACACAGACTGAGTAGACAAAAACGGAACCATTTAGTGAGATTAGTGAGTACCTATTATATGAAGATAGGTTGTAAATGGGTGAAGTCGTCCTTTAATCCAAAGGACTGGTTTTTCCTCAGTAATCAATAAAGCGCGATCTGGTCCATAATCGGATCTCAGCGTTCCTGGATTCCAGCGTCATAATGTCACCTCAGTCAAATGTGAGCATTCTTTAACAGAAAAGGCTTCTATAATATCCTTTCCACATTTTATTATGTGGTGGTGGGGTTAAACTTTGTAAACTACCGATTCTCATGAGAGCATTACTTTATTAACGTTCAGTTGATCCATCACTTTCAGACTTCAGAAGTGGTCAAGGCGGTGCAACTCGACGCATTGTAAGCTTGCAGATCTGTTGTTTTTTCCCCACCTTGGTCATTTCCGGTTGCCTTTTATGGTGTTAAATGGGGAGTGGAACCATATGATCTGCACGGGAGCGCACTGGTGACTTACAAACAAAAATGAGATACACCTGTGATCCACACAACTCTGCACCCCCTTTCATGATTCACACGTATCCAAAATACACAACATTTAAGACCTTTAAGGTTAGTGAATGAGGCCCGATGTATTTCTGTAAGTTTGGATGCCGGGGAGACACCAAATGTATCTGTTGGGTGTTGAGATGAAAGGCTTGGGGAAACTCTGATCTATAGTATGTGTATATATATGGTGCCTATGCAGCCATATGTCTTTGTAAGTCTGTCCCAGGGGAGTGCAGTGTTCTTTGGACGGCCTTTAGCAGCTAAAGGTCCTTACTGACACCTACACGCGGGATGGCTGCGTGTGCGTGCGTGCGTTTGTGCGTGCGTGTGTGTGTATGCATACGTATGACTTTATTTGATCATTCTCATGTCACCTGCATGTATTGTGTACAGTATGTGGCCTTTGTTCTTGCTTGTGGTACCTCTGTGTTTGTGTTTGCATGTGAGCATGTACCACTTTGGTTATAGCGTGCATACGACTACTCTGTGTGTGTGTGTGTGTGTGTGTGTGTGTGTGTGTGTGTGTGTGTGTGTGTGTGTGTGTGTGTGTGTGTGTGTGTGTGTGTGTGTGTGTGTGTGTGTGTGTGTGTGTGACAGTGTGTGTGTGTGTGTGCGTGCGTGCGTGCGTGCGTGCGTGCGTGCGTGCGTGCGTGCGTGCGTGCGTGCGTGCGTGCGTGCGTGCGTGCGTGCGTGCGTGCGTGCGTGCGTGCGTGCGTGCGTGCGTGCGTGCGTGCGTGCGTGTGCGTACATATGTATCCTTGTGTTTCAGTTTAGGAGTTTGTATTAGCCCCATTAGTGTGATCAAAACTGTGTGTGTGTGTGTGTGTGTGTGTGTGTGTGTGTGTGTGTGTGTGTGTGTGTGTGTGTGTGTGTGTGTGTGTGTGTGTGTGTGTGTGTGTGTGTGTGTGTGTGTGTGTGTGTGTGTGTGTGTGTGTGGTGTGTGTGTGTGTGTGTGTGTGTGTGTGTGTACCCAGCCATCTCAATTTGAAGCATCACAGGGGACCCAGTTTGCCCCAAGGGTGTGTGTGTGTGTGTGTGTGTGTGTGTGTGTGTGTGTGTGTGTGTGTGTGTGTGTGTGTGTGTGTGTGTGTTTGTGCTTGTGCGTGCGTGCGTGTATGTGTGTGTACGTGTGCACGTGCAGGCGTGTGTGGTGCTTGAGACCATGACTGAGCTGGAGGCAGGGGAAGGTCACCTCACATGCACAGCTCAGAGGAACAGCTCACAGCAGTTGTGCACGTGAAGCCGAGCACCAGCAGTCTCCCAAGGACGACAAAATGCTTATCCAGGAAAAAGTAAAAAGAAGGTCCATAGCTCACTGATCTCTCTCTCTCTCTCTCTCTCTCTCTCTCTCTCTCTCTCTCTCTCTCTCTCTCTCTCTCTCTCTCTCTCTCTCTCTCTCTCTCTCTCACACACACACACCCCTATCTATTTATGGATGCATAGGGATAGATATATACATGCACACAAGCAAGCATGCAAATGCTCCCACATGCATGTGCATTGTTCATCTGTCTGTCTGTCTGTCTGTCTGTCTGTCTGTCTGTCTGTCTGTCTGTCTGTCTGTCTGTCTGTCTGTCTGTCTGTCTGTCTGTCCGTCTGTGTATCTCTCTCTCTCTCTCTCTCTCTCTCTCTCTCTCTCACACGCACACGCACACACACACGCGCACACACACACACACACACACACACACACACACACACACACACACACACACACACACACACACACACACAAACACACACACACACACACACACACACACACACACACACACACACACACACACACACACACACACACACACACACACACACACACACACTCTATTCTCTCACATACAGTACTCACCCACAGTAGTATATAGGTAACTGTCCTGGTTTCTCTATAAAGACAATAATCTGACTATTGTATAGGCATGAGCAGCCCCCCCACTCTATACTGTTTAGAGCCCTGCATGTATAGTACACACAGGCCAGCACACACAGATGCAAAAATGTATGCGCTGTTATTTTAAATATGAACCCGTAATGGTCATTTTTACACTATCAAAATGAGATTTACATACACAAAGGCAAGGCAACGCAAGGCAAGTTTTCTTGTATAGCAAATTTGAACAAGGAAATTATAAGTGCTTTACCAGAAACATGGAACATACTTTACTCAAAGATGCAGTCCAAATTGTCCCGTGCCTTTAAGTGCAATTTGTGCCGGTAATGTGCATGGAACTAATGACCGATTTACTAAAGCATCAGCTGTTTATGCAATGATTCTTGAATCTTGATTCTTGATTCTCTTGATTCTTGAATAAGCACATGGGACCGCCTTCTTGTCCCATTCTGCGCTTGAAGTAGAGCTTTAAAGGTGCAGTGGACTGCTGGAATTTGGAGCCCTGAACGTGCTCAAGAATGAAAAGAAAAGCTAAATTCAGTGATGCTGAAATTGATTTAATGCAGCTCCAACTGAGAGAAATTGAATTTGGGGCGACTGTTGCTCAAACGCATTAGTCACAGTACACTACAAATTCCTGCCGTTGTGTGGCGAAACCTGAATTTAGCTTCCTTTAATAGCCTTCCTGCGCTGATTCGCACCCGCTTTTTGGAGGCAGAGAAATGATATGCAAATTGCGTGAGTGTTAGTAAATCCAGTGGAATGTGTAATCAACCACACTTACCATTATGTCCTCTGTTATTTGTGTGGTCCTCTCTTACCCACTTAAAACCCATACGTTGTTGAGCGGAGTCCCTCAGGGGTCTATACTAGTGTACTTTCTATTTTCTGTTATTGTGGGGAAGGCTTTCGCAGAAAGTTTTGCTGAAAATAGCTCACGTTATGAGCTTGTCAATCGGCTATTTTCTGCGAAGGTTTTCCCAGAATACGGATGCTGGGATTTAAGTGGTTAAAGGCATGTATGACCCATTAAGACCGGGAAAAGTATCTGTCATTTTAGATTTTCACCACTTTAACCATTATTTTATACATTGGCTATTCAAAAATAGCAGATACACAAGCTCATAGCGCGGCACTCGGTGCCGCACTATGAGCTTGTGTATCTGCTATTTTTGAATAGCCAATGTTTGAAAATTTAATTTTTAAAGCGAACATTTATAACTCAAATCTTTGCTTCGGGGGGTTCTACAAATGTCTTCTGAATCCTAACAGTTTTTTGAAAAGAAAACGAATGTTTCTATATCAGTGGTTCAATTTGAGTTAAAAATGCTCGCTTTAAAAACTATATATACAAAGATTTGCACACATGTTTCACGATTTTTCAAAACAAATTGCAGATCTACAAGCTAAAGGAGAGAGGCGCACTTTGCAATGACGCAACAGCATGCTCTTAAAATGACAAGCAAACTGCAGTAGTAGGCTGGTGCAACTGTTTGATCATTACACGCGTTTCTACATGCAGAATGTGTCCGAAATGAGGTGCAAAAGGATTAGTAAATCTGTCCTCTGGGTTTTGCTGTGTAGAAGCGTGAAAACTAATGTTTGCTTCAGCACCAGGAGCAAGGTTAGTCAGGCCTAGCATAACATCCAGTAATATGCAGGCTGTTTTACGTAACTGTTTTCAGTCACATCAGTGCTCATGCGTCTCAATTCTCTTCATACAGTATGACTTTGTCATGGTACAAGCTATGCGCTACTGGTCACTCTGGACGGCATTCCTCAAATGAATATGTATGCAAAATAACTGTCTATTATTACCCTGTCCTGTGGCATGGTATTGTAATCAGTGCCGTTTCTGTGTGTACGTGTGTGTGTGTGTGTGTGTGTGTGTGTGTGTGCGTGTGCGTGTGCGTGTGCGTGTGCGTGTGCGTGTGCGTGTGCGTGTGTGTGTGTGTGTGTGTGCAACCAAATTGGTTACATTTGTACTTTCTCAGATTTACAGATCTGTGAGGGTCCATTGGGAAACCCCTCAAGGAACCCTGAGAACCTCTGTCTTAGACTCAAGTCCTAGTCTGAAGACGCTATGGAAGCCAGCAGTTGTTCAGAATGTTCTGGAGCAGTTGGAACTCCCACATGACAGCCATGACTATACCAACAGTGACAGAAACTAGAAATGGTGCATCATATGCCTCTGCCAACCAATTGCAGTCAGAGCTGGGACAATATCCGCATTACCCCGATACCACAGATATGTGATGCATGCATGCATGGGTTGAGCTCATTACCACAAGTCTTATGGCGAAGAGGTGTGTGTCTGTATGTCAGGAGCTAATCGCACAAACCGCTGTGGGCCAATCAGCGCCACATTACTTGTGTACGCGGCCACTCCGGCCAGTAGCCTAAGGAAGACAGAAACTCCACATATTTCTTTATTTTTTGAAATATTTAACTGTAATTTTATAATGGAAGTGAAAGGGGTTTGGATGATGCCCAAATGTCATGCCATATTCATAGATATGTCAGAGTCGACTGATATCATAAAGGTGACTGGCATCACAGGCTGGACACATGAAGTAGAATTGTGCTGATTAAAAGTTTTCAAATAGGTTTGCTATTTAATTTTATACCGAACCAAATAGTACAACCAAATAGAACATTTATAACTCAAATCTTTGCTTCGGGGGGTTCTACAAATGTCTTCTGAATCCTAACAGTTTTTTGAAAAGAAAATAACATTATAACATTTCTTATCAATTATTTTGTTGAAGCCCATGATTTGACCTTACAGACACAACGGGACTCACCATGACAACATGAAGTAAAGGCACTACTTTACTGTAAGCCTATGTTTATGACCTTTATCACAAGTACAGTAACTGCCTCCCAATCTCTTACTATTTACAGTATACCCAATATAATAAATCATAAGTACCACAAAATTACAGCATTAAGAACAGTGTGATTCTTCTGTTCCTGTGCAAACCCCAGTTTTCAAGTATAATGTTTTGTAAGTAGATGTGTCCTTTGCCTGGAACCCTCTCCACCCTCCTTTCTGCCATCGGTGATTCAGCTGTTGTTTCTCATTATAAAAAAACACCTTATTGTGTTTCTTATTATCCCAAGCTGCTCCGAGCAACCAGTATGCTCTGTATGTGTGTGTGTATGTGTGTGCGTGCGTGCGTGCGTGCGTGCGTGCGTGCGTGCGTGCGTGCGTGCGTGCGTGCGTGCGTACAGTAGCTGCCAACTGTCTTTGCCTCCAACATTTTTGCTCTTTTTCGACTCAGGTGTTTCTCTGTTACACTCTCACCTCATTATCAAAACCAGCTCTTTCTCTCAATCCATCCATGCCCCTCTCTCTCTCTCTCTCTGTCGATATGTCTCAGTTTTCCTTTCTGTCTCTGTCTCTGTCTCTGTCTCTGTCTCTGTCTCTGTCTCTGTCTCTGTCTCTGTCTGTGTGTGTGTGTGTGTGTGTGTGTGTGTGTGTGTGTGTGTGTGTGTGTGTGTGTGTGTGTGTGTCTCTCTCTCTCTCTCTCTCTCTCTCTCTCTCTCTCTCTCTCTCTCTCTCTCTCTCTCTCTCTCTCTCTCTCTCTCTCTCTCTCTCGCTCTCTCTCTCTCTCTCTCTCTCTCTCTCTCTCTCTCTCATTATCCAACAGCTTGAAGCAACCAGTCAGCCATATGTGAATCTAGCTGCCACCTCAACACTGTTAGCTTGTATTGTATTGAATCTGCTCTTTGCCTTAAACTCTGCCCTAAACCGTTGGCTATTTCTGTTCTTTTTAACAGTCAAACTAATTACCTAAGCAGCACACAGCAGCATTCTGCCATATGTGAAACAGCCTCACTAGTCTAACTGGTATTGAACTTGTGCTTGCCTTAAACTCTTCTTTGTTCCGTTCTTCTAAACAGTCAGACTAATTAAGAAATTAGCACAACGCAAACTCATATGATCCTTCTATTGTAATGGCCAGAGAACAACAGCATTTCTATTCACTCCTTCATAAATGAACGCCGTAGATGTTTTCACATTTCATCATTTTAACACTGCCAGAGTTTATTCATAATGTACTCACCCCCTTGCCAGCGATTTGCGTGTTTTTCGCTGATCGGACTTAAATACAATGTGTTACACGACGCCGATGACTGTTCGTCACCCAGACTAAAGAAAATAGATGTGGAGCTCTCCGTTCGTTTTTTATACCGTGTGAAAAAACGTGTTTTGGCCGCATTAGCGCATTTTTCAAGCTAAAACCGGAATCCGGAAACGGAAATCGCTGAAATTGCTTCCGGGTGAAGCGGATGTGACTGGGAAGCGAAAATGATCTCGGAATGTAAATAAATCAGCGTGATCGTCTATTAACCAAATTAAACATTAGGACGCAGATCTGCGTCCTAGATTACTCTGGCAGCCCACGGTTTTATCTAATAGGACGCAGATCTGCGTCCATGGCAGCTTATGTGTTAATTTCAGCCATTGGAGAAAGGGACTCTACAATAATATATCCCATTGCACTAGAATCTGGTTGTTATCTTCATTCAGAATCAAGTAAGTTACAAGCTAGCTTGTTAAAATAAATGTCAACAAACTAATTAGTTAAAGGGATTACAACAAGCATTTTGCCATATCAGCGGAGTTAAAGGTTTCATGACGTTCAGTTTTACCACACATTAAAAGTCTTTGTCATGGTCCTTCAAACGTGTATAGAAAGTTTTAACAAAAAATTCCACTCCATTGATCCATGGCAGGTGTTTTTCTCTCACATTTCTAAAGCCTTTTCAACTGCAATGAAAAAAGAAATCTTTGCCTGCGGGTGTCGCTGGTGAGGGATTTTGCCTGTCAATCATCGCCTCTGCTCCGCCCCCCCAAAGGAAAGGATGGGGAAGGGGAGGGGCGAGGAGGAGAGTGGGCGGGATTAATCGGCTGTGACCTCACTGCCGAAGGGCCAAGCTCTGATTACTTTTCAGCCTAATTATTCAGAAAACCCCAGACCACAGAAAATCCACTGATTGTTCAAAGTTCAGATTTTTTGGGTGTAATTGAGGTCATAAAACCCCCCAAAAAGTAAAAAAAATGAAAATGAATGTCATAGAACCTTTAAGAAGACGGGATAGAGGAGAGTTGATAAAGGAAGGGAATGGAATGCTTTTACATTTCATTAGATTCGATAGATAGATGTATTTTAATTGTTATGTTGAGTAGGGACATTAGGACAGTAGGGAAGTTTAGAATTAATTGTGCATTATTGTCAATCATGTCCAGGGCAGCTAATAAAGTTTCAGTAGCAAGGACTAAGAATGAGGCCATGTGCTTGATACAAAAAAATCTAATCAGGATCCACATAGGAACAGCATGGCTGCAATGTGGATCTCGGACTTCATATGGCCGGCTTGTGACATACAGTAAGTCATCTATGAGATTGTGGTTGTCTATTACATGATCTATGATGTAGGACGCCATTTTAGGCAAGATATGGATGGAATATGGGAAATCGGACAGATCCGTGTTGATCACATGACTATAGAGATACTGTGTACTACCGATTTGCATGACGTTTGGATAAAATCTGTAGGAGTAATGTAAAAATCACACCCAGTGTGAAGTGGGCGGTGTGGTCATCACAGTGGTCATCATAGTGATGGAAGCTCACAAAAATTGATTTTTTTGAAGTGCATAATCCTATTTATAGGTTATTAATGTCATCATGTGTCTCGCTAGCCAATCACAGTGCTGAATAGAGTCAGCCAATAGAGTCAGCCAATCACAGTACAGCTAGGGGTGTACTAATGAGCCAATCACAATACAGCTAATGAGGTGTCCCAACCCCACTACACCGCCCAACAAAAAAATGGGTTTTGCACAAATCGGCCTCCAGGTGGCGCTATAACAGGCCCATGTGAAAAATTGAGGCAGAGGTTCTGAATTGGCATCCAGGGAGTGTGTGTGCACAGTTTCGCAGCGACCGGGCCAACGGTGCCAGAGATTAGCTGCTAACACACGGACAGGACACACGGACGGACACACACACACACACACACACACACACACACACGGACTGACGGACGGAGGGTAAAACATACTCTCTCGCCATGCCTTTCGGCCTGGCGGAGACAAAAATGGAATGACAGTGCTTTTGTTGCCTATACTGGCAGCATGCATGCAGTACAAAGTTTGGCACTGATCGGTCCACCATAAAGATGTGTATATTGGGTGTCTTTGGTGCATTAAAGAGCACCACCATTTGGGAGCACCAACCATCATGTTTAACTGTCATGCAAATACATCACCTATCACTGGCAAATCAGGCTATTGGTTTGACTCTAGTGTGACTTTACTTTTTAATGAGCAGAGCTGACTACAGGTTTCGTGGGCTCTCGCATGCCCACGTTTCCACTGATGTAGCAGAAACCATCTCCAGCAGGCTAATCAGAGGTACTGAGGGGAAACTGGCATCAGACTACGCTATAAAGGCAAACAGTAGAGCTGTTCTCCCATATCAGTGGTCAGCAGGCATGTGAGAATGTAAACAAAGCTGCGTGATATTTGAGTGATGCACACTCCTCCAAACCAAGATAATTATGGGTAATATTAGATGAAAGGCAGAATAAACCATTGGAATAATACTCTTGCTCGTCGCCATGATGCTTTTCTAGATTATAGCTACATTTGAAGTGTTGAATATTGCATTCAGGACATTTAAGGAACATATAGTTTTTAGAATGGGGAGGTGGTCTCATCTGAGGGAAAGACAAGCTTTAAACATCCTTTGATGCCCTGAATCTGAAAAGATTGGTTTGTATTGAGTAACACAAACAAGCACAGTCAAAAACAGTCCTACTTGTTTCTGCCTATTTATATTAGGTCATGTTGGGCTGATAGTTTGACAACTGACATTGTTGCTCTATCCAATCTCCACAAGACTGATGCGTGTTTCAAGTCAGTGACCTGTCATTGTCTAAAAAGTCCTCTCCACAGTATCGATGGTGACATTATTCACTTCCAGGCCCCAGAGATCAGAGTATGACTTGATCCAATCAAAATCCACACCAATTAGATGCCTCAACTGGTACTTAATTACAGCTCTGAAGTGGCTGATGCGTTGTTAATTAGCGGGACATTAACAAGGCTGATTGTTCATTAACGGCAAAGCATATTGGGGAAGATAAGAGCTGATTGTAATGGACTCTGGTAGCATAGAAAAAGACTGAATCAGCTTTTAATGGAATTAGATGACCCTAATACTGAAACCATGCCTACTATGATACCGAGTTGTTTTATAGTGAAATATTGGAATAACGTCACTCCACTATCCTATGACAGTTATAGGTCTGATTGATGGACATCTCGTCTCTCTCGTTTAGTCTTGCATAGCCAGATTTTCAGAGAGCTCCACCTACTCCGCCTATAGAGCTGTGAAAGGTCTGGGTATGCGCTCTCGACTAGACATAACCCATCTAGGAATTTAAATATATGGATAATTAATGTTTTGTGGTAGCTAAATAGTTAAACCAGTTTAATGTAAATATTTTGTGGGGTTAGTACGTTCTGTGTCTGTCTGTCTGTCTGTCTGTCTGTCTGTCATTTGAGGAGCTTCTTACTTAGACATTTCTTCATTACAACCTCTTCTGTTTTTTGTGGGAAGAACTTTTGAGAACCAAGGGCCAAACATCCGGTGCTGGAATTGAAGCTCATTTCCTGGTTCTCTTAAAACATGCCGTTCCTATTAATGGCCCAGCAGATGTCTTTATTTCACCTTCTGGCAGTGCTGGCTGCAGAAAAAAGTACTCTCAATAGAAGTGAACAAGGTTTTGGCCGGACTTTAAACTTATTACCTTAATAAACATTTTCAATTTAGTTCAAGCTAGTTTAAAATCCTTTTTAAATCATCATGATATGCGTTTAGTAACTTAGGCCTATGGTGCCATAAAATGAATGATAAAGTAGGGTATGTTTCTAGGGCTTCTACTGGTTCTACCAAGTGAAGACCCGCCCACGCTGCGTTTGCAGCCAATAGCAGTCATTTCGGGATCAGATGGCGGATTTCAATTGGCCGAAAAAGTGTCTTCAAAACGGTCTGTAGAAACCAATGGGGCTCACTTTTTCCATATTTTTTACAGTCTATGGTGAAAACCACAACACAGCTTAGAGCTCCCCCCCTGCCTCCACTCACTACACATCAAAAACCACAGTTCCATCAATTTATTTATCAAATTGCATACAACTTGATCTGCAACACCCTGCCTCATAACTGACAATGATGAGTCTGACAGAAGATAGTTAACATGAGGTGAACACATTCACTGCTGAAATTTGAATTTAACTTCCAGTGGAACCTGCCTTCTCATCTCCCCACAGTCCACAGAAATGAACGCATAAGAATGACAAGTTGAGTAGTTCTGATTATTGGATTCTCTGCTCTCATTGACAGCCTCAAATGTAAAGAGCAGCAGAGAAAGCAGGCAGAAGTGACATTTCAGAAAATAAGCAGAGGGTAGGGAAGAAGTGAAGGCCATAGCTGAGTGTTTAGTGAGCCCGCCTAGGACTCCAGAGGTTCCGGAGGTCACAGGTACGATTCCAGCCCTCAGCAATGTGTCAAATGGTTCTTGAGTAACACACTTAACCCATAACTGCTCCGCACTCCTCTGTGAGCTGAGTGAGGCTGAAAACTGAAGTTCCCCCCCGGGATGCGATAGGATAGGTATTAAAAAAAACTCCTTATTTCAAAGATCGTGTAGATCTTCTATTTTTGCTTCTTTTTAACTAGGGCGATGCCCATTGGTAACGTATGCCCCTTTGGTTATACAATATACACATGCCAGGTTTGAAGTCGATCTGTTGGACAGTTCTCAAGATACGCGGAGGACACACACACACACACACACACACACACACACACACACACACACACACACACACACACACACACACACACACACACACACACACACACACACACACACACACACACACACACACACACACACACGCACACACACACACACACACACAGTATATTCCATGCATTTATATTTGAAAACCAATTATTTTGAAAATGATTGCCTATATGCCCTGAATAGGGACACCAGGTTTAAAGTGGTTAATTAATGTATGATTGCAGACTTGCAAGTTGTGTCTGTGTCACACATCGCATAGATGGATGGCCGCTGATTGAGATTGAAAAGTGCTGATCTAAAATCTGATTAATCTACAAAAACAATTTCAGGGGTGTGGATTATGCATAAAATAACTGAATTTGAGGTTAAAATGTGAACATTGGGGTGGCAATTGCCATCCCCTGGGACTCCAAATGACGCTCCTGGAAGCCAGGGAAGCTCCAGCTAACAGTATATAGATCAATAACTGAAAACAAACATCCCCATGTCCTCCATTACAGTGTTGTTTATCATCCCAGGGAAGTTGTGCCACCAATCCTACGCCCCCAGGGTAACCACAGTTCCAAATGATTTCCTTCTGGGAAATGATACACCACCACCATGTAATTCCCATGGGCTATGTTCATACTTGACCAGAGCTCTACTAAGACTCACAACCCACTTTCCAGACAATTGATTTATTACCCACACTGTCTTTGTACAACCTGTAACACTCCAGTAACTGAATAATAACTTATAGTAACAGTGCCTTTAGTGGACTTCTATCTGTGTTGTGTTGTATTGTGTTGTCACAATGCTGTGCTGTGCTGTGCTGTGCTGTGCTGTGCTGTGCTGTGCTGTGCTGTGCTGTGCTGTGCTGTGCTGTGCTGTGCTGTGCTGTGCTGTGCTGTGCTGTGCTGTGCTGTGCTGTGCAGTGTTGTGCTGTGCTATGTTGTCATCTCTGTCTGTGTCCGTATCATCTCAGTCTGCACATGTAGTTTTATTGCTTTAGTTGTATTACAGACCAGTCATCACTGATTGTGGTTTCCTTTTTAGTTTATTGTTACAGTAAACAGTCCTTCCACTGCTTCTATTAATATTGTCTTTCTGTTTTTTGGGGGAATTGAGAAGTATTAGACAAATACTATTCTATAGAGTTCTTTAAAAGACCTGGCCACCTGACTCAAACCAGAAGAAACAAGCCTAGGTGTTATTTTAGACTCTGATTTGAGTTTTAAGTCCCATATCAACAAAAAAACATTAATTCATGCTTTTATCTCAAGTAGGTTGGACTTCTGCAATGCAGTTTTTACGGGTCTTCCTAAAAGGTCCATTTGAAGGTTCCAGCTTATTCAGAACTCTGTCGCTAGACTTTTAACAAAAACGAAAAA
>NC_137605.1:33935568-33973068 GCF_963280865.1 Gymnoscopelus braueri | reverse complement strand
ACGTGCATGTGTACTTTATGTATTTTAATCTACAGGTGAGGAGCATTTGTGTATTATGGCTGTGTTTGGCTGTGATTGTTACGGGTGGTTTATACTTTGTTGTGCCCCAGTGTCTCTCACTGAAAATAAACGCTCTTCAATCTGCGTTGTGAGCTCGTAGATCGGATATTTTCAATGCGTGACACCAGTGTGCAACTAAGAACTCTAGCTGTATCTACTGCTAAGTGAAGTCCAGGAAGGAAAATTGCACAGTAAAATCTTCACTTTTAACTTGCCGAATGTTAAAAATGAACCCTATCCTATTACTTTTTGTCAATAAAAATGTCAATCAATCAAAAACAAAAGGAACACACTCAGCTATGGTGATGGATGAGAACACACAGACTGTGTGGCGAGTTGTCACAAATTGATGGTGGCTATCACACAAGACTAAATTCAATCCCTGTGTTAGATTAGCTCTATCTATTGTTGAGAGAGGTACAGGGTCACATCCCTCCTATTACCCCTTGTCCACTGACACCAAATCCACCTGATTGTTGCTCTGACATCCAGCGATGGATGGACTTAATCTGAGAAACGGAGAGAGCTGGTCAGAGGGGGACAAATGTGAGAGAGAAAGGGGTGAAGGGTGTGGATATAAAACAACTGCAAGAGAAAGAGAGGGGAAGGATGGACACGAGTGGGTGGAAAACAAACAAATATTCAGCTGCATGGTTTCAAGTGTATTTTTCCTCACACACCGTGGCTGTCGACACTTTCATACAGGAAATACAGAAAAAATTAAATAAATGACATGAATGCACATTCACTGACTTCTTATTGTTATATTCTTTTGGAAATACAACTCAGATTGTATCTGATGTTGCTGAGTCAAAGGATGCCAATGGCAGAAGGCCAATGGTAGAAACTGCCCTCATGAACAGTTCACAGCCTGTCACTTTTATGCGTCTGTGTGCGTGTGCGTGTGTGCGCGTGTGTGTGTGTGTGTGTGTGTGTGTGTGTGTGTGTGTGTGTGTGTGTGTGTGTGTGTGTGTGTGTGTGTGTGTGTGTGTGTGTGTGTGTGTGTGTGTGTGTGTGTGTGCGTGCGTGCGGGTGCCTGTGTGTGTGTGTGTGTGTGTGTGTGTGTGTGTGTGTGTGTAAATAGAAAATAGTGGGGAGTGAGTAGGGGGTGGTGGTGGGGGAGAAGGACAGATATTGAGAGAGAGACAGAGAGAGAGAGACACACACACATGACAGAGACCTTATCAATCAGAGTCCAAAGCGGACTGCTAATCCTCCAGCCAACACAGTGAGATAGTGGAGGAGCCCAGGAGAGGAGAGGAGACAGAAGAGGAGGGGATGGGAGGAGAGGGGAGGAGAGATAGTCGGGGAACATGAAAGGAGAAAGAAGGAAAGAAGAGGGGAGAGAAGAGCAAAGGAGGTGGGGTATATTTGGCCCAGTGAAGGACAATCATTGTCTATCAACATGAAGAATTACCTTTCTCTCTCTCCTTCACACAGACATGAACCAGGCGACCTATGAAAGTACACTGATTGAATCTTCAGTGGGATTAACAGGGATTTAGCCCAGTGTAATGATGTTTGAATGAGTTGATCAGCTATCCAATGACAGTCTGCTGGTCGACCTCTACAGCCCAATAACAATTGCTTGCTAATCACATTGTCTTGAGCTTGTGTTCATGCAGAAACCAAACAATTCAAATAGTGACATGAGGGACAAATCATGCCCCATGCAAAATGTGCTTTTGCTGTTAAAACAGGTCAAAAAATAAATTGCATGTCTTAAAAGCTGGACTCACACTACAAGATAATCGGGGTCTGAAACCCTGATTAACTTTGTTAACGGTCCTTGAACGTAGTGATTCAAGGAGCGTATGCCATTCTTTAACCAAGTCACATTAGGGCCTACTATATTTTACAATAATGAATTCCATAAAAAATTACAATACTGTTGGAATAATAATAATAATCTCATAGAGTGAGAAAAGTGAAACCAGTGCTGCACCCTGACCTTTTTATTTATTGGTTTGAATGTACTTTTTATGCTTTTTATTGTCTATTCATGCCTTATGTTGAGGAACTTTGAACTGCCTTTGTCTATGAAATGTGCCATACAAAATTACAAATTAATGTGTTTAGCCTTGCCTTGACTTACAATATATTGAAGGCAAAACTGAAAACTCCTGTCACATTACTTAAAATGTGTCCTGTTCACAATGTTTGGGGATGTTACTTTCAAAATGTAATATATATTATGTAATACTTTCAGTGAAGTCCAATGCGCTTAAGTAGCCAAGTTTAGAATGAAAGGGTTGTGGTGCTCACTGCTCAACAGTAGAGGATAGGACAGTATTATAATAAGCAAAGCTTTTTCACGGGGCACCCCCTGCAATAGATGTGCAGGACTCCAGTGTCCATGTTCAGAGTCTATTTCAATAGTTCTCAACCTTTTCTGGATCAGGGGCAGGGCCCACTTCTCGAAAGCATTCGCGGCCCACCCATCTGACCAATTAATTAAGTGGGTCAGATCTCAGATGGGTGGGCCGTGTGCATTTTCAGAGCACAGTTTATTTGTGACAGAGGAACATTAAACATTAAAGGAATAGTTCACCCCAAAAAATTGCTTGTTTTCTATCAATTACACAAAAACAAAAGAATCTCCATGAATTCAAGGCTTCATGGGATGTGTAGGCTAATTGATAGAAAACTAGAAAAAGTGCTCCTCGGAGCACAGGTCTCCGCCAGGTCAGGTAGGTTATTGTGGGCCAGCAATGTTTGGAATTTGCCAATCAGGATGGAATATAAAAAATCGGACGGAACCATCTTGATCACTTGACTATAGAGATATTGTGTACTGATTTGCATGATGTTTGGAAAAAATTTGTATGAGTAATATAAAAAAGAAAAATCGGCCTGCTGGTGGCGCTATACGCTTGTTCTTCAACGTAGTGCGAATGTGCGTGCAAAGTTCCTCCGGACGCTACGTTCATGATTTGCGGCATTTTGTTGAAAACGGGCCACTCCTGCAAACTTTAGATGTCAATGTTAGCCAATCAGGATGGAATATGAAAAATCAAACAGATCCATCTTGATCACATGACTATAGAGATCATGTGTACCGATTTGCGTGAAATTTGGATAAAATCTGAAGGCTTGATCTCAATTTTTTTTTTTTACATAAGTCGGCCTCCTGGTGGCGCTATAAAAGGCTAATGTGAAAAATTCAGGGCAGATGTTTTTTCATGGCCTCTAGGGAGTATGCGTGCAAAGTTTCACGCAGATCGGTGCGGTTATAGTTAAAAACGCAAATTGGCCTTCTATAGTGTCACCATGAGGCTGATTTGAACATTTTCAAGTGGCATTTCTTCCTCGGCCTAGTGGGAATGTGCGTGTGAAATTTCACGGAAATCGCAAGCTGCGTGCATAGTTTGAGGCATTTCATTCAAAACGGACCAATCCTGCAAACTTTGGAAGCCAACCTTAGCCAATCAGGATGGAATATGGGAAATCTGATCAGATCTGATCAGATCCGTGTTGATCACATGACTGTAGAGATACTGTGTACCGATTTGCATGACGTTTGGATCAAATCTGTAGGAGTAATATTAAAAAATTGGTTTTGCACAAATCGGCCTCCTGGTGGCGCTATAACAGGCCCATGTGAAAAATTGGGGCAGAGGTTCTGAATTGGCATCCAGGGAGTGTGTGTGCACAGTTTCGCAGCGACCGGGCCAATGATGCCTGAGATTAGCTGGTCGCACACAGACAGGACACACGGACGGACACACGGACGGACACACGGACGGACGGACAGTGGGTAAAACATACTCTCTCGCCATGCCTTTCGGCCTGGCGGAGACAATAAATCCTTTTTTGGGGTGAACTTTAACTCCCTATTTATCAGTATCACAATAAAAACCAATTGTTTCAAAGTTGTAAAGAAAAAAACACCATGACATATTTTTTTATAATATTAAAGGTAGGGTAAGTGATTTGCAATTATTCAAATAATTGCAAAATGGGTCTATGTTCTGATAGTGCTCGTTACTATAGGGTGTCCTGTCCATATAAGGAGTCTCCATGTCTCTCCAGCTCTTTATAAAACAGAAAATGCATTTTCGTTTCAGTTTCAGTTTCATTTCCTATTTTATCCAATCAGGATAGAGAACTCAATCAGGATATAGATTAAACAAGTGAAATTGGAAGTGATGACACTAAGAAATGAGCAGGAAAATTTTGAACTGGAACACTATAAAAATAAAGCTTAAAAATGGGTACTTTCTCCTGATTGGCTGAGATTTTGACACCTACCAGAAAATGTATTTTCTGTTTATTTAAGAGCTGGAGAGACGGGGAGACTCCTGTTACTGAACAAACACTCTATAGCAATGATTACTATCAGAATATAGTGCTTAAACCTTTAAAAAAAATACTTTTTGTTTTAACCCAAAAATATCACTTACCCTACCTTTAACATATTACAATGTCCTCATGGCCCACCAGTGGACACCAACCCACAGTTTGAAGTAGGCCTACGGGCCCAGGTAAAAAGCTTTTCTCATGTCATAAGATTCTTTCTGTGTCAATTACTTACTGTTACTTTCACAAAACAGCCTCAAATGAAGCACAAAAGTAGAAGGAGCTGGCTAATGGAAAATAATGCCTCAATAATGTTGTTGAGTAAATATCCCATTTTAGCAGCTTATCCAAAATCTAATGAAATTTAAATAACAAATGGCAGAAAACTGCATTGTCATTAGTGTGCATGAATTTGCTAGAAGCTTGAAAAGCTCAAACAAAAATTTCTGAAAGTAATGTGTTACTTATGTAGTAACTAAAATAATATTAATAATGTTATTATTTGTAAATGTGATGTGCCATATTACGTACAAAAAATATATATTATGCTACTTCAAAAACTGCCTGTTGTTTTGTAATCTCTTTGCTCTGTAACCTGCCTTACACACTTGGCGGCTTTGTTGAACTATGGCAATGTCAACCTCAATGGAGGGCTCTGGCGCAACTGTGTGGTGGAAACTTGTAACTGCAACAACAGGTGGACACTATATGGGTGGCTGAAGAAAATGACGATTCAGCCAGAAGCAGCCAGCTCATGTTGTCTGCTTAGCACAGTCTTTTAAACCAGCATAGACAAAAGCACAGACATCAGCACAGGCATTTAAAACCAGGAACAGACGCACAGAGACAGAGACACACAGGGGGAGACAGAGAGATTTGAGATAACAATAACCCATGGGTTTTCAAGGGCCCTAAATGCTAATTAACATTAACATTATGGATTTGAGAGTAGTTTGTGCACTATACTGTATATAGCATGTCTTTCTCATGTCTTTCCTGTCCGTCTAAACTGTGTGCAGTCACAATCTTCTTCTTTTGGCTAATTCCCATCAGGGGTCAGTAGAGCGGATCATCTCTTTCCATCTGTTTCTGTTCTCTGCATATCAGTCACTCCAGCCACCTGCATGTCCTCTCTCACCGCGTTGGGTAGCCAGTCACAATAGCAATAGTAAAACTTTGATGTCATAATACATGCCTGTGGGGGGAGTGGGGGGTTTGTATATATATTTTCTATATGTATTTACACACACATACACACACACAGACACGCGCACACACACACACACACACACACACACACACACACACACACACACACACACACACACACACACACACACACACACACACACACACACACACACACACACACACACACACATACACAGAAACATTGTGACTTTTACAACTGTAGCACTCCTAAACAATTGTCATAATTCTAAACCTGTTAACATGACTCCTCACGGTCACGGGGCAGCCTGTGCCCTTTTGTAACAAAAAAAAAAGCATGGGTTTCCGAGGCTAGTGCCCTATAGACTAAACAGAGGCAATGCACACGCACCTCTAACTACACAGCTGCTTCCAATTAATCACCATCAGGCTGGTTTGGAAGTGTCATTTCAGTAGTGTCTATGTTGCCTCTTTTTTTCTTTTATTTTGTCATAATCTGAATGTGTTCTTGAACAATATTGACAAGAACACTGCAATTGTTTTACATATCTTTATTTATTGAAAAGGTGTTATTTATGGTCACCTGTCTCCTCTGCAGTGCTGGCAATCCTCTGTAGAATGGAAGGGTGCCAAGTACTGTGGAGGAGGAGGGGTGTTTGTCCCTGTTTTATCTTGTGTTTTGTCTAATTGTAATCTTGTGAGTGTGTTGGCGCCTGAAATATGTATTGGAATCGGTTGGAAAATCATTGATGTAATTGTATATCCACTCATGGGCCATGGTTTGCCTTTGTTTGAGGTAATTGACTTAGCAATTAGAATTACTAATTGTGCTTGGTTTGTCTCACCTGCTATAAAAAGTAGGCTGCAGGTGGAGTGATGTCAGTTATTCTTGGGCTGGCTGGCACACGGTTAAAGGAGGAGTTCACCCAAAAAATGACTTATTTTCTATCAATTACACACCCCATGAAGCCTTGATTTCATGGATTTATTTTTGTTTTTGTGGCATTCCTAAGACAATAATTTGATGACCGTGTGTATTTCTGGTAGGAGACACAAATAATCTACTTTGTGTCTCCTACCGGATACATTAGCCGGTAGGAGACGGGAATCAAATTATTAGCTTAGGAATGCGACAAAAACAAAAAAGAATCCATGGATTCAAGGCTTCATAGGGTGTGCAATTGATAGAAAATAATTAATTTTTTGGGTGAACTCCTCCTTTAACAGCCCAGAGGGAGAGCTGCTAGGGCCCTTCGTGGAAGGGTATAGCTTGTTGTCCGATTGGGGGGCATCTATATTTTTTGAAAAACGTAATTTATGGCCAGTCTTTTTTGTTAAGTTATAGTTTTTGCTTCTAGGCGCACTGTGTCTACGCTGCGCAGTGTTTGTTTGGATATTTTGGGGCATAATAAAAAACAAAAAAATTGCATTCATGGACCTGTCAACTTTTTTGGAGCCTTAGCCGTTTGGCCAACTGTTACACTCACATTACATAATCTTAACCTACCCTGTAACCTGCAAAGCTAACCCTCACCCAAACCACAAAAAACATGCCTTTTCAGACAAAAATGTCAAAATGCCTTTTATGTTAGTGACACATTTGTAAGGACTCTCGACTACGTAAGAAAAGTTAAGCCTCATTTCCGCATAGATGTACATAATGGAGCATGCACGCGCATGAGCGTGCACACACACCACACACACACACACACACACACACACACACACACACAGTCTATTGGCCATGTGCTTGGGTAGCAGAAAGCCTTGGCGCTGTTCATTAATCACTACATTGAGGTTGTGTTGCCACAGCAGAAGGAAAAACACTGGTCTGCTTCTCATAGATATACTATACTGCCATCAGCAGCTTCACTGAACTCCGGAGCAGGGACAAATGGCACTGCGGGGACAAATGGCACTAAGTGTATGAAAAATGCCAGATTTATACTTGGCTGCGAAGAAATTAGATATACATGCTCACAATGCATCGTGCTGCGATGCATTGTGAGCTTGTAGGTCTGATATTTTCAAAATGCGACACTGCCACACAACTAAGTATAAATCTGGGCATAAGGCTGGGTAGGGATGAAACCTGCACAGCTTACAAGATGTTCAGGTTTTCACCATTTCTAAAATTATACTCTTTTCCCCCCATCTTTCTGCAAGGATGCGTGTGTTCTTTTTCAGCAACAGCCTCCTCGTATATACATACAGCTACACATAATCACTCCTATAGGAGATGCCTACAGCTATAGTCTGATTCTGTTGAGCAGCTGGACTAGTGCAGCTGGACATTTTTCTGAGAAAATAGAATGTCCAAAGTCATGCAGCATTACCTCTTTTTTTAGATTCTGTATGTCTGTCTGTCTGTCCATCTGTCCAGCTAATCTATCTGGTTTCAGATCAATGTGTGGCCCATAGGGATCAATGAGAGAAAATACAATTGTCAAAGACATTGATCAAACACAAAAAAACGCTATACAAAAAAACGAAGGTCAACTATATGAATGATACATACAAAACTGTGAAACTTAAGACAATAAAGTTGAAAAAGCACTGTAAAGATGTTCCAACCAAGCCCCCAGGACCGCAAAGGATTATTAAAGCTGCCGTGTCCTGGTGGTCACATCTGGTATTGCAAGACTTCCGCATTTAAAATGCAACTGCGCGTGCTTCTATAGTCTTAAACGCTAGTGCAGCTGTCCTGCTCTATTGGCTCCAACGTTGGAGCCAATGCCGGAAGAAGAGTGTACTTCCGGGTGTTTCATGCACTGGGTGAGCAGCCTCATTGAAATGAATAGGTGGGGGTGGGGGCGTCCGTTCTCTATAGTTCTTAGACAGGTCTATGGTTCAACCAGGTCTGAGTATCAGGAGTCTGCACTGTATTTCAGCAGACTGGAAGCAAACCACTGTGTTGCCGCCATGGGCGGAAGTCCCTCCCACCCAATACACAGCGTACATTTTGGTAATGTCTTCGCCCCTGCCTGTGAGTCTGTGTTAGTGTGTCCATCTAATCTTGCAAACTTCTACAGTACACCGATCAGCATTAAACAGCTGTGCACGCTGCCAGTATAGCTAAGGAACTCGTCCACTGCTTGTTTTTCCAATATGTCAACAACTATGTCATTTTATTTTTGTGAATTGTCATTAGTGTGACAGAGAGACAAAGAGAAACTGTAGCACCTATGGCGCACATGCATGCATGTGCACATGCACCGAAAATGCAGCTAAGACTTCAGTGATGCTTTCTGAAGATTTTAGAGAGCTGACTGGACTTATCATACTACCCTGAATGTAGCATACTGATACTGTACTCATAAGTCATTTTTGTTTGCACCAATAACACATTGCTGAATTGTCTCTGTGTTGAAGCTCTTCTCTTTATCAGCAATTGCATGGACTTTCTCTTATCTGTTTGCACTACAAACCCATGGAACTGGTCATTGGACATTAGGCCTGGATGTAAACTTTCAACTTATCTGATAGTGTCAATAAATGGTTTGGGTTTTAACTGATTAGCGGATAGCTGGTCATGTGAAACATGTGGTGAGTTCAGTCATCATTAGGACATGCTTACTGTACACATATTCACACTGATTAGCTAAGGATTCACACTGATTCAGGATTCACACTGATTACACAGAATAAGATCGACTTTGTTCTACGGGTTGGGAAACATATAGAATAAAGACAATAAAAAGTACATAAATGTTGAAAGATAGTCTTACAGTACAGAATAGTCTATTTCTCTTAAATACATTTGGATTTGGTTCACAGTAGTGATTATTACCCATGCTGGCCTTATATCAGTGCTGTTACTAGAAATGAAGGACATAGGCAGCATCCCTATACTGGGAGGAACGTTCGCCAAAAAAAATTACAAGCTCACAACGGGTTGCATTGCAATGAGTTGTGAGCTTGTAGATCTGCTATTTTTGGCGAGGACATTACTGGTACAGTAAAAAAATAGCAAGTACAGTTGCAACTAATGTTTACTAAGTATAAAGTGTTTGAGCGGTTAAAACAAATATGTGAAGGTCAGGGTGTGCTTAAAGTGCTCGTGTGGTGACATAACAAGGTGTGTCTTTGTTATTCATACATAGGGTGTGTACTGTGTACTGTAATTTAAATAATTGTAATGACTTAAATGCATTCAGATAGGGCTCCATAGCTCAGGGGTTAGAGCACTGGTCTTGTAAACCAGGGGTCGTGAGTTCAAATCTCACTGGGGCCTGTCAAAGTCTTTTAAAGGCTGTCATCTGAGACCTGTATTAGCACTACTGTGTGAACACAAAGTATCACTGTCGATGAAAGTATAATAATGGAATCTACCATGCCAGGACGATTGGTTTAAATAAATATGTTCTGAAGGAAACAGTGCCCTACGGAGCACTACCTATTAACAACTATCACACAACTACAGTATCAACTGTTAGTACTACTTTACGTGACAGAATGATGTTATTCTTTTTTTTTTATGTTATTCTGTATGTTAGTATTTATTTTAATAACTTTATAAAAATGCTTGTGTTTCCCAGTGTGTTTCCTTTTCCCCCAGACAACATGCTTCACAGATAATAAAACCCAGAAACTACATTAATTAGGAAATTTAAAAAAGTAAAAAATGTACTGAGAGGAAAGCCCCCTTGAAATGCAGCACCTCATTTCCGAGGGGGTCCTATACACATCCTATACACACAAATAAAACATTGTTACATACAGTACAACTACACAATACACACGTATACACACAGGTACAAATTCAGGTTGGGATACCAATTTTATCAACAATAAAAAATATATATATATATCACTTACCCTAACTTTAATTCCTGTGTAACTAAACACAGAAGTGGGTGATCTTTTATTTTTATATGCCAATATTTATTTTTCTTGGCCTTCGTTTATTCAACATATGGTCAATCACTTTAGAATGGTGAGCTAAAGGTGTAGTAAATATGTGTTAAACTGCATTTACTAAGTGTGAAAAGGCTGTAACTTTGGAATAGGGAGCCTGTTTGTCCTGGTTTAATGTCAGTTTAGGTGGGAGCAAGAACCTACATTACAACAGGGAATTTATTCAGAGTAATAATCAATTATTTAATTAAGACACAGGAGAGTTTACTCTCAACTAGTTTCTTATTCCCATAATGAGTAAATAATAGGGGGTTAATTCATGTGTTACTACTTACTTACAAACCATTAGTAAGTACATTATTAATTAAGGGCTTATTGAGAGAAAACCCCTAATAGCTTATCAGGTAGTGTGTAGAATAAGACATGCAAAATTAGGAGCTATAACTTACTTAATTACGAACACATAACTAACTAATACAGTAGATGACTAATAATCACAATAACAAGCAACTAATAAATAGTTAATATGTGTACCTTTAAGTGTTACGGAAGAAATAAGAATTACTGGGTAACAACTACCTAATATTATAAGAGAGGGATTGGACACAATGCACACAATGAAAACAGTAAAGCCTATAAATACCTGCTCTGACATTAGTGGATAAAGGAATACCATGCTGTTTTGGTTATTATTAAAAACCTGACCTTTGAAACATTGACAAAACAGGAAGATTCCATGTAGAGTAAAATACCCAATTTCCAACATCTTTACAGTATTGTATTGCCAAATGCAGCAAATGTACAGGTTATTCAGTGTCAGTGGCTGGAGAAAGGGAGACCTTTGTTAATCCCACAGGGGAAATTCAGTTTTCAGCTTCACCCAGCTGATGGCGCGGGCCTCAGATGGTCATGATGAGGGCTCAGGGGGAGTTGTTATGGGTTAAGTGTCTTGCTCAGGGACACTTCGACACATAGGCAGAGGTCGGGAGGCAAACTTCTGCTTACCTGACACCCTCTCTAACCACTATAAGCTATACGGCCATCTTGTCTCAGGTCTGGTCCAGGCCATAATATCATATCAATATCACATAATTGCTCTTGCAGCGTAGGGTCAATTCCCTTGTGTGCCTTATCCACCCCTGGATAGACTCCACAGACACATCCCCACAGGTGGCCACCATTGCCTCAGGAGATTTTGCAGTCATACACCCCCCACCACCATGCTGAGAAAAATAATCCTCAATCACATTCAGAAATGGGTATTTGCTGACCAAAACATTGAAACAGGGGTGGTCATTGAAACAGGGGTGGTCATAATTTGATCAGGCCTGAACCAGAGCAACCCGATGGAAACTCAGGTTATCCCAAATGACAATATACGTAGATGGGCTCGCTCTGGTTGCCCTGGTTCCCATGTTGAAGAATGTTATACTGTGCAGCTGAAAGATGTACTGTATGCGTGGCCACTTATAAGGTGTTGAAAGAGTCTTGAGTATTGAAACGTTGTAGTGTTTATACTTAGTGTCATTATTGTAACTTGTGTCAACTTTTTGTCCATTTTGGTGACTTGAGTCTCAAGTCCACAACTCTGCTGTCTGGGTACAAGCTAACACGGAGCAATGTGAACAACACTGTCAATGGTCAATGGTTTTATACATTTTAATAAATAGAACTCACAATATTTTGGTTTTGTTTAGTACATTAACTGACAACTTCATAGCTTGTCTTCAAGTACAAACATGTTCAATTGCTTGTGTGATGGCACTGACCCTTCACTTTATAATGTGCAACTACCCAATATCAATTGTTTTCTTGTGACATGAGACCTTCAATATTGAGATGACCAAATCTCTGGGACAGAATTCTGGGCAGATTATGAATCTGGAATGGAATGGTCATGCATTCTGGATCGCCTATAGCCACGCCTAGTAGGAATTGGCCCACAACCTTTTCTCACCATAAAGCCTGCCTCATACATCGTATAGTTTATCTAGCAATAATAGCCTACACATGAGGCTGTGGTACATTGTGATTATATCACGGCTATGTGTTTTGATGATGATATACTAGCCTACATAGATTATGGCATTCATCATTGAACAAGATTGGATAATGAGGGCAATGACGAATGCCAGCTGATCATTTGTTTGTCACATACCCATAGCCTTATTTAGTGACAAAGAGGTGAAAATTGCATTTGATCCCTATTTTAATAAATGCACTAACAGACTGACAACAAGGGAGTTTTCAGGCAAATATATTTGTTTCCAACAGTGTGGGGACAGAGTTGGCTCACAATACTGAAGGTGCTGCTGGCATGCCTCTCCGCTTGTGGTCCGCAGCCATTATATGAACCATCAAAGGCAGCTGTTTTCCACTCTATTTTGGTTCTTTTGCTCCCAGAAAAATGTTAATCGTAAATTTCACAAAACCATCCTAGGATTGATTCTGAGATGCTTGATGAATATGGGCCCTGGTTGCACACTGTAATATTCATGTTATTCATACTGCGCAATGCGCACTACTTACAACTTTAAGGTCACATTTAGTATGAATAGTATACAGTATTCCTTATTTTCCTGGTGATTATGCCTCTTCATGGAGTACATTTTAGAGACTGGAATAATGGACTGAGAGGAATGATGTAGTAATGGTGCCCCAGCCACCCCCACCCCCTCTCTGTGTGCCTGTATTGATGCTGTAGTTGACTGAACTGAATTTGTTGATAGAGTTGCTGAACTGTCAATCAAATGCACAGTCAACCCAAGGGAAACTAAAATAAGGAATTGTTTGACGAGTCAAAAAAGCAAGTGGCCCAACTTCAGCCTTCTACATACACTAATGTACAGCTGTCTGGGAGAAATGCGAGGCCCTGTGCGAAGTCACACATCAATGGAAATCCACTTCAGCCCGTTCCAGTGATGTAGCTTATATACTACCCTGCACACTTCGGACCAATAATGAATGAGAATGACACAGAATTGACAACTGACAATAGAATCATTCTAGCAAACTGCTAGACATTTAAAAGAAAATACACAGTAGTACTGTAGGTTATTAAAGCACTAATCACATCACATGTCAGACAGACAGTTACATTTTTCTCTTTTAGCATTCACAATTTAGGCTACCCACATTAATAACAATAAGCACTAGTCAAATGTTCCTCCTGACTTTCCTTCCTTGCAAATTCTGAGGTAATGTCCAGTGGTGAACATAACCATTTTGGTCTAGTTCTCAGGGGAGCACCCATGGAGATGTTGCTTGGTATACACACCCTACATTTTGCACAATATTTGACGATTTGTTTTATATAAAACATTTATCTATGACCAAATAGGAGGCCAATGCATGCAAGCATTTCAGTGCTGATTTAGCACTAACTACAACTAACATAGTTGAGCAGAGCAACAGAGAACACAAGTGAAACCAATATTTTTTTGCGCATTTAAAAGCTATAATCCATTAAGAGAACTATAACTACATACGGCAGACTGCTTATTTTAATTGACGACAATCCATCATACTGCAGACTGACGTGTAGGACTCAGTAGTGGGAAAAGTACTCAAATGTTTTACAAATGTTACAAGTAAAAGTCTAAAATCAAAAAAATATACTTGAGTAAAAGTAAAAAAGTATTGGTATCAAAATGTAATTAAAGTACCAAAAGTAGAAAGCACTCATTGTGCAGAATGCTTTTGAAATAGCAGATCTACTGTACAAGCTCACATGCTTGCACGGCTATGCTTGTGAGCTTGTAGATCGGCTATTTTCAAATGGCCGAAATGTATATAGGGCTGAAGTGGTTAATGTATGTTTTGTAATAATAATAAAAAATCTACAAAGCAACTAACTAAAGTTTTCAAATAATTGTAGTGGAGTAAAAGTACAATATTTGCCTCTGAGATGTAGAAGTAAAAGTACTGAAAATTGGAAATACTCCAGTAAAGTCAAAATACCTCAAAACTGTACTTAAGTACAGTATTTGGGTAAATGTACTTAGTTACTTTACACCAAGCCTAGGACTACAGTTCTGAGTGCAACTCTAGGGAGATGCAAAGGGAGAAGAACATAGAGAAAATACTTTACTTAGTTCAGACAGCATGAGCCAGATGAAAATTAACCACTCACCTAAAGTGTGTTCAATGTTTAAGTCACAGGAGGAGCATGGCTTTCATATTGTATTTTGTAAATATAAATTTTGGCAAAAATCTTGCAGTTAATCCACGTGGGTTGAGGGTTGTTGTTTATACTTAAGAGAGCATCACAGCTGTGTTTAAACAGAAACTGACTTCCTCTAAAAATCGCGGATTTCAAAATAAGAGCAACTTGTAATGATTAGTCAACACTAATCAGGTAATGCTCTACTTACAGGAAGTAGATAGATATTTTGACACTAACATCATCAGCGCAAGTAACTGACCGGCGGCAGTATACTGCCGCCGGTCAGTTACTTGCCCACATATATGTGTTGCTTTTCTTTAAGAAAAAAGAAAAGAAAAAGAAAACCCTGCCTGGCGCGAGGCCCCCTTAGTGCGAGACCCTGTGCGACCACACCGTTCACACTAACGTTCACACTACCCTAGCAGGGGCTCTGCATATTATGTCCTAAATGAGTAGAATCCATGGTCAGCCATTTGTTTCCATTGTTGTCATACTTATACTTAGTTTTCATGAATTCATCCGTGTTTCTAAGTCAAGGCTTTATTTATTGCATTGCATTGTGTGACAGTTAATAAGTAAGCACCAGAAGGGCTCTGTAGGGCATTGTTTCCATCAGAACATATTTATTTAAACCAATCCTCCTGGCATGGTAGATTCCATATATATCTAAAACGGATAGTCCCATTCCTTCGGAGGCACTCAGTGGGCGCGTTGTGCCTCACTACGCCGCTCAGTCATGATAAAATACTCACCAAACTGCGACCTCTTGCGGCTTATTGCTTTAATAGCGTTCATCGCCAATGAGGCATTTAGCAGACGCTCTTAATCCAGAGTAGCCTCGCGTCACCAGTCTTTCCACCTAATCCAGAGAAACCACAGCGATACTTTGTATTTGCCCAGTAATGCTAATACAGGTCTCTAATACAGGTCTCAGATGACAGCATTTAAAAGACGTTGACAGGCCCCAGTGAGATTTGAACTCACGACCCCTGGTTTACAAGACCAGTGCTCTAACCCCTGAGCTATGGAGCCCTATCTGATATGATATAAGTCATGACATTATTTATTTATTTATATGTCACACCACAAGTACTTTGGACATATCCTGGCCTTCAACCAGCAAATTTATGTAAAAGACTAGCAAGGATAAATGCAAATGAGAGACAAATTGATTACTGAAACCATATGTTCTACCACAGGGGGGCGTGTGTGTGTGTGTGCGTGCGTGTGTGTGTGTGTGTGTGTTATAATGTTACAGTCGAAGGAAACATACATAATCTGCTTTATATAAATTAGATGTTTCCCTTACGGTATAAAGAATCAAATGCCATTTAGCACTTTCGATCAAAATGTGTTGTTGGAAAGTTCCAATTTATAATTGTAAAATCTATGTGTGTGTGGGCTAATATATATATATATAGTCTATTTCCAATTTTTTTTTAATGAAAGTTCATAGTCATCAACAATATCCAATATTCAGTCATACTTCCAGTCTTTAAAAAAAAAAAAACATATATATATATATATATATATATATAAATAATATCAGTGCAACATACTTTGTAGATCCAATCCATGAACATCAACATTGGTCCTCAGTAATTATTAATTCTTCTGTCACACGGACTGTCTTTTCTCTAAAGAGTCTCTTCTGTCTCGTGGCTGAGCTGATGGTAATTCACACAGACATCAGGTCAGTTCAGCTGTGTATTGTCAACATATTTTGGGTTTAAGGACATGCTGTCAGGGTACGATGCAAGTTGCCTTTCGGAGTGCCAAGTAGCCTGTAACAACGTCAGTAGGGAGGAGGCGGATGTAGGAGAACTCTTCGGAGGATGTAAAACGTAGTTTGGTCTGTGGGTCTGTGTAGTTTGCCTAAAGAAATACAAGAGAGATGTTTTGGTGTGTGTTGATGTGTTAGAACACATTAACTGTTAGGCTACAAAATTAGAGATGTACCGATACCAGTTTTTCCTTCCCGATACCAATTCCAATAACTTGACACGCAAGTATCGTTATCGGTCGATACCGAGTACCGATACGATACCAGTGTGTAATTTAAAAATAATCTCAGTGTTCCAAATGGACCCTTACAGGTATGTAATTCTGAGAGTGTACAAATGGAACCAAATGGACCCGTAAGAGTTATGGTGGTGCTTGAAATTAAATAGTTTGAGAACCACAGATCTAAAATTCCATCAATAATTGAGTAGCTACAAGTTAGTGAACTAATTATGTAAATAGTAGCCTACAGTAAGAGTATAAAACAGTCGTGCAACATCAACTGAAAGTTTCTGAAACAAAAATAAAAATATTACTGTAAATGAAATGTGATAAATTACGTGGTATTGTAATGGCACAGACTGCCATACTCGTGGATACCGATACCAGAATTTTAGAAAGTATCAGCAGCTTTTCCGATACTGGCATCGGTATCGGAACAATTCTATACAAAATGTGCCTTTCTGTGAGGAAGTTACTCACAGGGAGCCCTGAGATGTCAGAGTATTTCTTGGCTGGCTTCAAGGAGGGAGGGGCATCAATACTGTAGTCTGTGAACAAATTAAGGTCATATGAATAATAGCCATCATAGTGATTATTTTCACCATCGATCTTTGGAATTATAGCAAATGTCTAAAATATCACATCACTGATAGTCATGTTACTTAAGCTAAAATTATTCAAAATCTATTAAAAAATGATCTGCCTATTATTTTAAATGTAACAATGTTTAATCAACTATGTAGTCTATTAGCAGCATACCTACCCTTCCTTGATACTCAACAATCTTTTTTAATTCACCACGTTTAGCCTAATTATTATCTTGAATTATCCAGATATAGCACAACATACATTTGATATGATCAAATTAATAAATCAAATTAAATATATAAATAAATAAATTAAATAAATTAATAAATCTATGACCATGGAGCAGTACCATGTACAGAATTCCAACTCCTCCATTGGTTGAATCTTCAAATTCAGAGAGGTTTAAAAATGCGGTTCCTAGATAACCAATGAAATAATGATGATTGAGCAGTTATTTCAAAATCTCACAATTTTAATTTCTCTGTAAGAGACGACAGTTACATATGCCTCCCTGGGTGATCCTTTGTATATAGCTTTGTTTTTACCACTCTCCCTCACTGAAAATATATTATTTCATTGCCACAAAGCCCTTCCTTTGTTTATTCTTTGTCAAAAAGACAAACATAAACTCACAGCTGGGATCATTGACCTTCCAAGGCAAAGTTCGTTCCAATGCCAGGATCTGTTTCAGGTTCTTCCAGGTTCTGTTCTTTTTCCCTGCTGCTGCTCCACCAATGCCAGAGTGCTGCAGAGATTGAGAAATTAGTTTGGGGGATGGAAACCATGTAAGAGAACCACCACAGGTACCGTATGCAGATCTCAATCAGCAACCAATGGGTGATTTTAAAGGTTGCAACATGCACATGGAGTGGAGATAAACTTGAAAATTATAACATTTACCGTAAAGGTGGGGTCTTTGAACGGTAGAGGCTTTGCAGTGGAGTCTGTGGTAGCAGGGCCACTCTCCACCGTTCCTACTGATTTCATCTCAGCCACCGTCTCTACTGCAACCATCTACAGAAAGAGAACATTTGACTTTTTTTCCTCTTCTTTTCTTTGTTTGAAAGTTGTCAAAACAAACAGATTTTTCCTTAATAGCCTGTACATCTGCAGTGGTTGGAGGGGGTCTCCCTACTCATCCTTTGAAATGTAGACCCCTGGTAAGACACCTACGTGAGGACCCCTATTGAATCAAGCCGAAAGGCTTCTTTGGGTTTTTCATCCTTTTTAGTTGACCTTGTATGTTGAACTGTACTGTATGTGCTTTTTTCTCTCTGCAAACTTCTAAATAAAGCATTCAATCAATCAATCAAACTTGCAGTGGTGTAAAGTAGCTAGTAAAGTACTGTACTAAGAACAGTTTTTGGGTACTTTTATTTTACTGGAGTATTTCCAGTTTTCCGTACTTTTACTTCTACTCCACTTCATCTCAGAGCCAAATATTGTATTTTTACTCCACTACTTTAGTACTTTGTAGATTTTGAATAATACAAAACATTAACCACTTCAACCCATTTCAGCCATTTGAAAATAGCCGATATACAAGCTCACAATGCGCCATATTGTAGATCTACTATTTTCAAATGATTTATTATATACAATTTATACATTTGAAAAGTTGTGGATGGGACATTCTGCATAATGAGTAGCCTACTTTCTACTTTTGGTACTTTAAGTACATTTTGATACCAATACTTATGTACTTTTACTCGAGTAAATGTTTAATTCCGGACTTTCACTTGTACCAGAGTACTTCTACATTACAGTATTGATACTTTTACTTAAGCAAATTTTGTACTTTTCCACCACTGCGTTAATAAAAGCCCACAGTTATATTGTCATCATTTCTGGTTAGAAGACCGATAGAGGCGAAGACTCCCATGCGGGAGACCCGGGTTCGCATCCCAGTCGAGAAGAACACTTGCTGACTGCAGCAATATTAAATTAATTTATCATTTCTACTGCGTAGCGACATAGTTGCATTCTCAAAGGATGGAAAGCATTTTAGACACAGTTGTATTACCTGTACTTGTGTTGGGGCAGGTATGATGAACTGTCCTTTCTTCTTCTTGTTGTTAGTGGTTGTGGTCTGCTGTATGGCAGAGGCTGCTGGGCTGGAGGGTCTCTTCTTCCCTCGCAGCGCTGCCGCTGCAGCGGCTGAATGCTGGCTTCTAGCTGCTGCTGGAGAGGCTGCACCATGGACCGGGATCTGAGAGGCCATTTGCCGCACAACCCTCCAAATGTAGCGCAAATTACACAACAGAGACCGTTTGTTTAACGTCGGAATTATTAGCGCCGATGGTTCGCTGTTAAATTTGTAAACACTATTTTGTACCCGGAAATACAAAAACAGAAGCACTTCCTGTGTCGTTCCCGTACTATCCCATGGCCCAGGAGGATTGTCGCACTGTGCGGTTGCCAGGCAACTGGGTACGCAAAGAGACACATGTGAGTTTACACGCGCATCTGAACATCGGGTAAAATAGATTAAGCTAATTCGTAAATGTTTTACTTCCTCCGAGCAGTTTTACCGAAAAGTAAAAAAGTATCAAGGATATTGGCTGGTACTGCTGTGGCAGGCAACAACTGCATAGCATGGCTAATGAGACGCCAGAGGGCGCTGTTTCCTTGTATTTGGTTGAGGACAAATATCTGAAGGAACATTACAAGGCATCACCAGGTTATAAAAAGGGGACTTTAACACATTGTTTCTCTAGTTAAAGAGGAGGCTTTAAAATTGTAGGTAGATAAGATATATCTTTATTGATCGCCATGGGGAAATGCAGATGTCATACTATAGCAACAATATCAGTAAGCATGAAAAACAGGATATGTAGTTACCCAGTAGTACTGAATAATACCATTTATATGTTTTCACTAATAAGGATAAGACTTAAATATGTCAGCGTGTTGGGGCAGCTGCCCTGGCCTGTACATATGGTGTTCTATATTTACAGTGGCTGTATATTATTTAATGTCTACTCTAAATTCCCATATGCACCTGGAATAGAAAACCATTTTTCTCAGACACCCCTGCTGTGACACAAAAGTTGCAGACAGCAGCATCTGGCCTTATATGTTTTCTGTTCTTTATTCATGACCTCTTTTCACAGCAAAAATACATTAAACACATTCGCCATCACCTTCAGTATGTACAGCACAGCAGTGGTTCCCAAATGGTATGCCATGAGACAAGTCCAAATGTCCCTTGGGATTTACTGCTATTGCTTTATACTATATTTGACAAAAGGTATGGAATTACCTTTTAATTTACTATGAGTTCTTTGTGCGCATCATTTCCCAATACAGAGGCAAATTCAATAAATACATATATTTATATATAATATGTTTGTATGTGTATAGTATGTGTATGTGTATGTATATGTACGTATGTTGTGTATAGCAGATCAAACTCACAACATGTCACATCACAACACAAGGGATATTCTCACTATAAATATATAGGTGTACCTTGAGATTTTGACTTGCTCATTGGTGTGCCTTGTGCACAAAACGTTTGCAAACCACTGCTGTACAAATCCACAATCCACATCTAATATCTAATATGTTACAAATATCCCCCACCCATAGTATCCGTGACTACCCTGCCCACTTTACCTGTTATCCCAATTCTATGGCCCTGGCCCAAACCTGTCAGCAGGATTTTCAGACTTTAGGTGGCAACATGAGACATGACACGGCCTCTGGTAGAGCATTACACTGTGTCTTGGGTGGTCCATGTGCATTCCCTTTTTGTTCAGTCCAAGTGCTTTCCACAAATATCTTTGAGGGGGAGTGGCAGTATGGCAAATGCAGCTCACAAGCAGTCCACTAGAGAGAGACCTGTCAACATGTATACATCCAAATATGGCAAAGATATACCGCACCAGAAATACATGTATTCTCCTCTGAGAGAATTCTCCTCTCAGAATCAACTTAAAGTGTGGTTTGTGTGGTTGTGTGTGGAGAGAGAGAAATAAGTTGTTGTGCAGCTCTGCTGCCCTTGTGCCGTCTCGGGTTGAACGGTGGGGCATATTTTGTGGGGGCCCTGCTGATTCCGAAGATGGTCTTTCCTGACATCTCATTCATTTTTCAGCACCAGACGCTACGAGACGCATGAATAAAGTATTGCCAGAGACTCTATTGGAGCTCAGTTGCAAAGACATATGAATGTTTCATGTATGGAGTTTGACTGGGATCTGTAACACTGGGGTATTGGACTGGAGTATAACGGCCCTCTTGAACACATCAACTGTCAGGCAGGAGACTGGTGCAACATGACAGAATTAGCTACATCAAAGAAACTTTGTTTCTGTTTAAACATTTGCTCTACTCACGCCGAAAATCTAAACTCACCGGGTGCCACAGGGCTCTTCAACCTGATTAAACAATGTCTGCACTGTCAAGTGATCATGAGGGAAGCTGCTTTGTTTTCATTAACTCTCTTCATCGCCCATGAAAGAAAGAATCTCCTAGCAAATGGAAAATTGCCTGTAAATAGCCATAGAAGCTATTTCACAGAATTCACACTGAAGCTGATTGTTCATTACACACACACACACACAGACAGACACACACACACACACACACACACACACACACACACACACACACACACACACACACACACACACACACACACACACACACACACACACACACACACACACACACACACACACACACACACACACACACACACACACACACACACACACACACACACAGGCATTGATGCACTTACATCAGACTCAGTCAAAAAACACAGTGAGAGAACGTTTTGTAAAGGATGTAATTGGTAAGCACATTATGGAAGCAGACTGGTGGTGTGTTCTGCTCCAGTGACTCTAGTGGGTATATGAGCCAAAGCTCTAAGCCACAGGCTGCAGCATGACCTATTGATCTGTGTCAGGGGGCCACTGACTGGCGCCGGATATGTGTAAATATGTAATGTGTATGGATAGTTCATACTGTGTGTGTGTGTGTGTGTGTGTGTGTGTGTGTGTGTGTGTGTGTGTGTGTGTGTGTGTGTGTGTGTGTGTGTGTGTGTGTGTGTGTGTGTGTGTGTGTGTGTGTGTGTGTGTGTGTGTGTGTGTGTGTGTGTGTGTGTGTGTGTGTGTGTGTGTGTCCATTTGTATAGGTGACAAATTCAAACTTGTGTGCATTTGTGTCAATATGTAAAAGAGAGATGATGATGAAATGCCAGAGAGACTAGGCCTCAGGGAAAAGAGAGCCGCCTCTGAGGTCATCGGTTCATATTTCAGTTGTGCCATTGTGTCATACCAATATGATGATACCGGTAGGCACAGAGGGTGAGATAGCCGGACTGCCTGCTGGATGTGCCAAAGGCTACCCTCCCCCATCTTTATTATAGTTATTAACTAAGTAGAGATCAAGGGTTCCCATCTGGAACGTTTCCCCATTTTGAGATTAAAAATATAAAGTCCCATAAATATATAAATCCCATGACCACAGCATTTACAACACATGAAAATTGTGTTTAAATTGTATTCTTATGCTAATTACCCCATACCAGCTGTAGAGACATAAATCAATTTGCTTGTGAGAAGCTACATGCTTTTGCAGTGAATGTCAATGTACTCCAAAATCCACTGAATAGTCCGAAGGTTTTTCATTTCAAAATGAACATCAGATAGGCTACTGAGATTAGTTGCTGTGAATGGACTCATTTGTCTTTACAATGAGAAACCCTGGTATTGATGTATTATTATGTATTATTAACTAAAGTACTTTTTGTCACAGGAGAATTCAAATAGGTTGCCTGTATTGCATACTCACACTGTGAAGAATCCAGGTCCCTGAATACATACTGAATGACCCTAATGTAGACCTGCAGCTGTGTCCGTATTAAAGGCTTATCAAGTCCAGACAGGCCTGTTTAGGAGGAAGGTTCTGCCTTAACAATGAAAGAGCACCTTGCTGAGTTTATGATGTGTAGCAGGAGCTTGGCACTGATGTTGACAGAAACCAATTTGCATCCGCACCTTTGAGAAAGTAGATTGATACCATATTCTAGTGTGTCATATATTAGACAGAGTGTGTCTCACAAAATCACACCTGGGGCTGCACTGCCAATCAGAAACTTCAATTTGCCATCCCTGTGAATGAAATGTTGCCCACTTTTTATTAACCAAAGAAAATGAACTCATATTCAGCCAGCTTGCCTTGGCCGGCGCTGATAATAGCTTGAACACTCCCAAGTGCTTTTCTTATTGTGGTAATAAATTGTGACGAAAAGGTTATGCCTGAGGTGGATACATTAAACACTCCCCTGTTGTAACAGGTACAGTAGTGAGCAATACTCTTGTGACATCTTATTTGTAGAAGCGTGTAATTGAGTATATGCAATTTGCCATAAAACTGTACCTGCTGTGCTGTGCTGGCACAGAGTAGCCAATTTAATTTCATATATGCACTTAATTTTTATCCCATAGTGTCTAAGTTCTGAAACTCTACTCCTACCGGAACCAATACTTTGTACTATTGTATACTGTATCTATACTGTATACTGTGTATATATATACTGAATATATATATATATATGGTAGGGTTGGACTTTCAGAACTTAGACTATGCAATAACACGTTGGCATGGCACGCACGCATGCACGTAGCCTTTGGCACATCCAGCAGGCAGTCCGGCTATCTCACCCTCTGTGCCTACTGGTATCATCATTTTGGTATGACACAATGGCACAACTGAAATATGAACCGATGACCTCAGAGGCGGCTCTCTTTTCCCTGAGGCCTAGTCTCTCTGGCATTTCATCATCATCTCTCTTTTATATATTGACACAAATGCACACAAGTTTGAATTTGTCACCTATACAAATGGACACGCACGCACGCACGCACGCACGCACGCACACACACACGCAGAGTATATCAGATACCCAGCAACTAATTACCCTGACTGGGGGGGTGAAAAAAGGACCAAGAGGGTGATATGTTTGTGGTGATTAGTCAGCCCAACCCAAAGAGTTATATAGCAGCTGACCAATCAGCACAAGCTGAAGCCATATCATCATTAGGGGTTATGTGACAGCTGACCAATAAATGCAAGCTTAAGTGCCACCTTGCAGCTGAAGAAGCTCACTATGACTAATAATAATGGACATAGCTACCATTGCTGCAGTTGGTTTGGAGTTCATCCGGGAACAAATGGAACCAAAACACTGAGTGGAAAACATCGACCTTCAATGGTTCACATGGCTGTATCAACGGAGCCATATCCCTACACAATTCCCAGTGGAACAAAAATGTGTTTGTCTGTAAAGTTCCTCGTTGACGCGACAGTATGTTAATCTACTAACTTATTAAAGTGCTGATCAAATGGTCTTTACTATTTGTCTTTGTGAATAAATAAGGGTATACATATCATATGTGATAAACAAATTAACACCATACATTTGTCGTTACCCACGTTATCCAGCTGCATAAGCCTGATAAGCCCTTGGTTGAAAGAGATTGGGCAACTACGAATCCCCAGGTCTCTCTGTCTCTATCTCTCTGTATGTTTGTGTGTGTGTGTGTGTGTGTGTGTGTGTGTGTGTGTGTGTGTGTGTGTGTGTGTGTGTGTGTGTGTGTGTGTGTGTGTGTGTGTGTGTGTGTGTGTGTGTGTGTGTGTGTGTGTGTGTGTGTGTGTGTGTGTGCGTGCGTGTGTGCGCGTGTGCACACACACACACTGTACATAAAGACAATTACTGGTAATTCAGAATGCTGCAGCAAGAAAAGATCATCCAGTTCTGGTAACATTGCGCTATTTAATGTAGCATTTAGAATTCATTTTAATTTAAATAAATCTTTTGGCCTTTTAATTGTTTATAATAGTATACCATTTTTGTTCCAGACAGTACATTTAGGACTTCCTCCGTCTTGTTTTTAGATGCACCCCCCCCCCCCTCACAACAAGCCACCTTCTGCTTCATGAGAATCAAGTGCAAGGAGATGCATTGCACACACATCCACAAACCATTTCAACAGGTGCTGTATAAAAAAAAAAAAATGGCTAAAGAAACAAAATCTGCTCAACATTTTGACCTCGAAACGTCTTCGTCAGGTACAAGACCTAATTACGGAATGGCTGGGAGTTCGAGATTAGGTTTTCGCCCCTGTCCATCTGTCAACAAGTACACATTCTCTCTGGAGTCATGTGATCAAGATGTATCAGTCAAATCTTTCAGATTCAGTTGCAGTTGGCCATACGATTGGCTCCCAAAGTTTTCAGAAAGGGCCTGTTTTGCCGAAAATGCCACAAGTCATGAACGCCATATTCGATCTGCCTTGAACTTGAATCACACATTGAGGAGCCTCTAAACAATATACCGCACCAAAAGCTATTTCACTTACACCCATAAGGCATACCTGCCAACTCTCTTTAGCAGGAGACTCCTGGATTTGTATCCTTTCTCCTGCTGCTTCTGAATTGTAATTTCTCATGAAACTAAGCTTAATTTTGGACAACTCAACCCAGACACTATGGTAAAAGTGAGCATGCATTAGCCTGGTTCCAGACGAATCTGCCTTTGCAAAATCGCATCGCACTTTAGCCGTCGGCAGATTAGGTCTGGCCCCCCTCCATAGAGATTCCATTTCTCTCCCTCCGCAGTTGTGTGGAACCAACCAGGGCCCGGTATCCAAATGGGGGCGGGCTTATCACCTTATTTGGAGCAATGACGTACAAGGAAGCACTTCTCTGATTGGTTCGTGAACACGGAAGCACTGCTCTGGTTGGTTTAGGTCTAACCAATAGAGTCCGTTTGGATCTTTTTGTAACCGCCCCTTGGAAAAAAATCTATCGTTGATAGGGACCAGACTAATATCCACGCAGTGTGTCGTGTGATATTGTCTGGCCACGCGAGGCTAAGCATGCATGGGTGTTACACATCTCACTGATAAGCAGCCAGGGCCAAAATGTTAATACTTAAGTCAGTGAATACTAAGTGAATACCAAATCAGTGAATATTAGTGAATACTAAGTCAGTGAATAGGCCTACTAAAAGTGGCCCCTTTTCCACCCAAGTTGAACCGGTTCCGCTCTTTTTTCCCGCCTAAATTTGAACCAGTTTTCCACAAAAAATGAATGGTTCAGAACCCTACAAGTTGGTTCGGAACTGGAACCCAAAAGTACTTACTTAAAGAACCACAGTCGGTGTGTCAATATTCTACAGGTTGGAAGATGCAGATGTCATATAAAAAATGGCAAAAGCAAGCGAAAAGTCATCATTAAAATAAAAGATCTAATTCGTTTGCAAAGCAGTTTCTAAATAAATAAAGGTAGGCTATAAAAATCAACGCCCTCTGTTCATGACGTATCCTTGATTAAAATGGTTCTGCTTAAAACTGGTTCGCAGCCGGTTCCGTGAAAGCACCAAGGTTCTAAGAATCTAGAACCAAACCGGTTCTAGAACAAAAGTTATTTTGGTGGAAAAAGAGCCAGTGAATACTAAGTCAGTGAACACTTAAACTGTGATTTAGTGGACAGTGGATACAAATGCTAACAGTTGCACCGTGTAGACAAACTGTATTTCCCCCGCAGCTTCCACGTATGCTGACTGCACCCCATGACTCATGAGGTGCCGTCAGCATTATGTGGATGCTGCGGTCATGGGGGCCATGACTGACACAGTCCTGGGAACTGGCAACCGGCATGGCGGAGATCTGCGCTCTGAGATGTGAACTTTTCTGGGAAATTTCATTTTCATTTGTAGCATTTTAAAAAAATCCTTGTTGACAGTTCATCTTTGTTCAATATGTTTTTTCTTTTTTAGGTTAAACACCTTGGTTGCACATGAGCAGCTAAATTAATTGAAATTTTGCTTGATATTTTGCCAAATAATTTGCATTATCCCAGTAGGACAATTGCAAGAATGATTTTAAAAAAAAACATTTTTTGGGGGGTTTGGGGGGGGGGGATCCCCAGGGGGGAGGGGGGACCCCCAGTGACCACAGCTGGGGTGTTTCTTGTCATTTCATTTAGAAAAACACTGATCTGGGCAGTTGTGAAGTCAACTTTACAACATGTTCATATTCACGTAATGACATATAACGTTATTATCATGACACATATTTGGATACAAATAGTACAATTTTGGATTATGAAACATCATCTCAGTGATAGTATTTCTTCCGGGTTGGGCTTGCAGAGGGAGGGATGATGCTGCCTCTGGCTGCTCTGCTCAACACGCACAGCGGACCAGAGAGAGGGTTTCTCATCTCTACTGCAGAACCCTGGATTCACAGGACAGCAGCAGATACATACACGCTTTTTTCAATGGATACCTAGGATGGTGACATGTTCTAATCTAACACAAGGGCAGTGCTCCTCCAGCCACATCCCCCCCAGCTCTCGTCCCCCACCGGATTCATTTTTGAGGTACTGAATAGATCTGATCTGTGAGTCGGACCACAGACGTCGACTGAAGGACCACTCACTCAGTCTTTACCGTTAGCTACAGTAGCGGAGCAGCCAGCTAGCCAGTGCTAGCCGACTAACTGACACTTTTCTGGTTTGTGCAAGACATTTTTCACCGTTTGCACAATAACTATCGACCTCGCCACAACGCTGGAGGACGCTTTCGGCCGTCGTTCGAGGTAAGGGAACGGTAGATTGCGGTGTTTTCTCAGAACATCTACTGCGTTAGCAGTTTGCCGTGTTCTGGCTCGTCCTCCTTTACGAGGCAAGAACATCAAACTGCTTGTTGACAGAAGCAGCCGAGCAGCGGGGATGTGATGCGGCGTTACTCACACCATAGACAGAGTAACGGTCTCCGTGGCCATTTGTCGAACAGCACGTTTATACTTGATGTTATTTCTTAATGTTTCAGAAAAACGCCGCGAGATCGAGTCTGATGCATAGAGGATGATTATAGAGCATCAGCATGATGCTTATAATAATGAGAGACCTCTCAATGGCAACCGTGTTATCTCACCTACTACTGTAGTCTGTACCGCATTGGACTGATATAACTGTCTATGTAAATGCCAGGTGTTATTTATCTGAATAAAAGCAGGCAGTTCAATGGGAATGTTTTGTCCTAAAACAGTAGCTATGGTTTACAAAGCTGTAATACATATTTAATTAATACGATCAGGACATATGAATGGCCTTAACCAAAGTTGTTTGCTTTTTCCTGCCTATCAGTGGACATTTTGAGAGCCATCTTGCCATCGGTGCTGGTTTTGTAAAGGAACAGTGGCCCTTCAGTTTAACTCCTGACCTGGACTGTGGCTTTTGTGTCTTAATGCCATGACAGAGGTCAGATGCTGCATATTCGGTTACCCAGTTAGCATACTGTATGCCAGTCTGTTTGAGCTTCTTTCATTCTAGCCTGGGCTACAGTATGCATCTTCTCTCCTTTCTGTAGAACTGAGGTTAATTTCATTTAATGTAATTCAATCAGTAAAAAAGGCCTAATTATTGAAGCATGCATGTCTTCATGTTAGGTACCTTGTATGTAGGCCTATACGTGCATGATGAGTGAGTGTGAGTGTGTATGTGTGTGTTAGAGACAGAGCGAGATTGAGAAAATGAGCATGCATGAGTGAGTGTGTGCAATGCATTAACTATGGTGTAATTATCTTGAGAGATAAGAAAATGGATTCCCTATCAATCCTGTCTGCCTCTGCTGCAGAGCAGATGAAGACGTACTGTAGTGACAGAGAGCCAATTAAATTAATCTGTCATGTTTCTGAAAGGGAGAAAAGTGAGGGACATGTATTATTTATCCATTGTGTGTGTGTGTGTGTGTGTGTGTGTGTGTGTGTGTGTGTGTGTGTGTGTGTGTGTGTGTGTGTGCACGTGCGTGCGTGCGCGAGTGTGCGTGCGTGTGCGTGTGCGTGCGTGCGTGCTCTCACAAGAAGAATATGCGGTACTGCCGGAGGGCATCTGCTTATATACCCATCGCTACCTGTAGCATGGGTCCCCTGGTACCAGAACTGATGTCTGGCAGCGGGCATGAGGAGTTGCAATGAAAATGTCTGCCAATTTGTAGTGTTTGGAGCAGAATTACAGTACTGTAGGAAACCGAGCTGCTCTCATGATGACGACAGCTCAACTGCACAAATAAAGTGACACCGTCGCCAATAGGTTAACTGCTTCAAATGTGACAAATCTGACAATTCAGTTGTTGCCTAGCGACTTGGATGTCCTCAGTCCCTGAATGTTGTGACCTGGGTTGTGTACATTACAGTATGTCATGTTTAAGAGCCTCTCTTCAGCTGTGTGCTGCTGAGCCCTGCCCTTTTTCTAGACATGACTAGTGTCCAGCATTGAAAGGAAATGAATCATGTTCCTCATTTCAAGGCCACAGAGTCCGCATGATGTTTTTCCTGCCCTGCTGGCTGGGTGTTCAGGCCTCAACAGCAGATGTGCTCTCTCTGACTGCTCTCTTATGTGGCTGTGGCTGTGTGCATGTATTTCTCTCTCTGTATCTAATGCATTCTGAACACTTTGCCTAACTTAGACCTACCTGCACACGTTGGCTAATATAGTGTGCTACAGTTAGTAGTCCTAAATCGCAGAAGTGAGTTTGTGATGATTTGCTCCCTCGCCAATTGTTCAATGCTTTTTACATAGGGTTTTTTGATTCATGCAAAAGAAATACGATGTGTTGTCAATCGTCTCTTAAGAGAGTTTTATTCTATGACGTGGGCTAAATTACACCTGTTAATATCTCAGACTTGATTTCTTTAAGCCGTCTAAAATGAGGCATACAGTATGTTTACTTTAATCATGTGATAATAGCAGGAGATGTCCAGTGTAGCATCATGTGACAGAGAGCTGCAGCGCCATGTCAGCTATGCAGAGGTATTTTATTAAACCTGTCTACTATGACTTTTTATATACATAATTGCCCAATGTGATTTATTCACCAATATTTATTTAATTTGTATTTTGTTAAGATTATTTTTCAATTATTTGGATGGGAGAGTAGACAGGAAACCGAGGGCAGAGAGAAGGGAGACATGACAGCGCACCAACTGGCTGCACCACCATGCAGCTGAATTCACCAATATTAACATTTTGATTGGCTTTAGAACAGCAAGGTGTGGTATCAAATCAAATGCACCGTGACAATTCGAGTACTGAAGCCAGTCACAGATGTTCTGCTTCCACAGTTCAGGAACGCAGCATATTCCAGGTGGAATAGATGCACACCGTTTTCACCCCATTTTTTACATTTTGTTTCAAGTTTGGAACATTATAGAGCAAATATCACGACTGATATTGTTATTACAATATACGTGATAACATTTACATTATTATTTTTGTTTGTATTTCTCCTCATCTCAAAATAGTGAAAATTCATTTTTGTCTGTATGAGGGATACTCACCTTGTTGTAGTGTGTTTATGTATGTCAGGGTGGCTTTGGGGCATTTGTTGCTCCAAGCTGGTCTGGAACAATAGCACTATTCTGGCTCACGTCTCCGGAGGGAGGCAGCAGCGTTCGGTGTTCCCGGTGCTCTGTGTGCCAGCAAGCCTTGGTTTGGGATTGGGTTTCCACAGCCACCTGGAGCTCAGAGCACAGGAATGCCATTGTTCCTTCCTCCAGACCATGGCCAGATCAGGCCCGCGTACACACGCACACACGCACGCACACACACACACACACACACACACACACACACACACACACACACACACACACACACACACACACACACACACACACACACACACACACACACACACACACACACACACACACACACACACACACACACACACACACACACACACACACACACACAGTTGGCTGTGCAGGAGGTGGTTAGTCCAGCCAGCTTATACCCCCAGCCTTGTTGCCATACTGTCTCTCTAGGTTATCATTGCCCAAATTCAGACATACTCGCAAACATCAGGCTTACATGAACATTGAAATATGGCAGAACAATATGCCATATGCCTGCCTGAATGGCTGGTTAGTATATTAATTGTCGACCACAATGATAAACTGTTCCACTTAGTTCCACCATTTGTTCTATATTGCTAATGGCCACAGTTGAATAGATGCAACCTGTTTCTGACCTAATGATAGGTCATCATGTGTTAGACGGGATAACACTTAGTGTAAAATGGTGTATACACTACATTACGTTGCATAACATTACAGTGTGTACTTAAAGTCCACATTCAGGGCTTCCTTGGCTTGATGTAAGCTATTTCCGCATGAAACGGAATATAGAAGCAGAATCAAACCTTATTGGCTGGTATTGTTTGGTATGCCGTTTCAGTATAAGATGAGGTCATCAATTACATTTGGTTTTCCAGGAAATTATACACTGTATAATTACATTGAGCAAAACATGTATTTATTTATTTATTTTTTAGGCATTTTTTTACATGCTGGTGTATTGTATATGCAATTGCCCATCAACCCAAGGCACATATAGCCAACTAAAAGCTCTGAAACATCTATTTTGAATTAATTGGTGACTTTAACGAATTACTTTAAAAAAAAACTTTTTCAGCACAGCTGGGTTTCTGCAAGACCTACACAGTTGATCCATCAGAATAGCAAGGGTGGTTTGTTGAAGAATTGCCTTATCTGACTGGGCTAAGATCTTCTAAGTGTGTTCTGTATTTGTATTTTCTTTAACTGCCAGACAGTTGTGACTTAACACAACAGAGGACACACCAAGTCATGTGACCCGAGTTCTTCCTGTTCCCTTGGCCATTAGAATGACATCCCTGCCCTAGATATGACATAGACCCCCCAGAAACACAGTGCGGATGTGAGCAGCTAGTCGACCTCCATCAGATAACTGAGATGCCTGAACCACAGAGGAACAGAAAGAGAAACCGAGGATCAGAGGAAGACAGTGATCTTATTTATTTTCTCTCCAACTCCAACATGACAGGGTTTGTGTAGGATTTGTTTTGGCAAAGTGTATACTCTTGTGATTCTGAAAGTATATACTGTATGTGTGTATAGTGCACGTGTGTATACGAGCATACGTACAAGTGTATACAGTATGTGTTCATTGGTTTCCCAATGGGTCACATTAGGGATAGAGTTGCAGAGAAGTGGGTCAGCTTATTGCTCCTAGGGAGGCTTGCCAGCTCTCTGCTCACACACACTGAAGCCAACTATAGCCTAACACAGAACACACTGGCTACTCTAAACTGCTTCCCTCTCTGTGAATGCTTGTATGAATGCCCATATGTATGCAATTCACTCACTGTGAGTGTGTGTGTGTGTGTGTGTGTGTGTGTGTGTGTGTGTGTGTGTGTGTGTGTGTGTGTGTGTGTGTGTGTGTGTGTGTGTGTGTGTGTGTGTGTGTGTGTGTGTGACAGCGGAATAAACAGGGGGAGAAAAGGGCAAAAGTTCTGCTGCAATAATATTACATCCAAGTTCAAGTTAATATATTTTCATTAAACTAGCTACATTCTCAGGGGCAACACCTAGAACAAAAAAATCCGTATAAATTAAATATTTTCCATGGAACATAAATGTATCCACTGATCTATATAGTAGCCTACAGTTTTATGAAATGCATAGACTTTAGACAGAGAGGTTGGCATTTTATTTCTGCATGAAACTGAATGTAGAGGCAGAATCAAACCTTACTGGCTGGAATTGTATTTTCAATGGAACATAAATGTATCCACTGATCTATATAGTAGCCTACATGTTTGTAAAATGCATCTAAACTTTAGACAGAGGGGTTGGTATTTTATTTGTATTCTTTCCCACACTGGTGTGTGAGAAGTATAGAGGTTTTTTTTTCACTCGATGTGACTACCTGGTTAAATAAAGGTTATATATATATGTATAGGGAGGGTGTCATGTAGATGTTTGTCTTTCCGTGAAAATTTGACTTTCTCGTGTGTGTGTGTGGGCGCGCGCGTGCACATTCGTACAGAGGTTTGACCTTTGAAAATGATCAGGCATCAGTCTTTCATGTCACATGTCTCTGCCTTGTTCAGAGCAGGCACTTTGGCTCCTCGTAAAATAGCTTGGCTCGAAGCAGGAAACATTTTTAAAGCCGCAACGGCAAACATTGCACGGTATTAAGAGCAAGTCATTGCCAATATGTTTAGACAGCATATAGGCCCATCACTGGTGATGACTCAGAGCTTTCCACATGTTGTGTACGTCTCTGCTGGATCGACGCAATGTTTTCTGCTGGCTTGATGATAAGGAAATAGGACTTAAGCCATCTTTAAACTCCATCTACTTCATCTTGCTGCACTCCCTTGTTTTTCTCGATTTACTCTCCTCTGACAAGGAATTAAAATTCTATTTCTGTCTCACCACTGTCATTGTTGAGATGGCCATCAGGAGCCAGTTGTGTTAAAGTTTAAAGAAGAATTCTAAGCAACATCTAAAGTCCAATCACTAAATCAATGATTCTCAACCCTTTTCATTTCTGTATTGGCTATGACGGCTGACGGGATACATGGGATGGGAGCCGTGTGAAGTAAAAAGGAAAGGCAGCGTAGTAGCTTTGTGTAATAGACTAATATAAATGCCAGAGAATAGAATAGCCAGAAAAAGATGTGATTCATTTGGGTCATAACTGTAAAAAGTGCATGGCTAAGCAAACTAGATGATCTATTTATTTAATATATAAGGATTGGTGCATACTGTAGTAGTGCATACAATATATTAAAACATTTTAAGTACTGTTGATATTTCCCTGGTGAACATGAACATCAGATTAATTGGTCAGAGGATATATTATTTAAACCAATACTTTGTTTGGTTATCACAATACAAAGGGGGCTACTCCTGTGAAAAATATGTTTGTTCCCTTACTGCTCTATTATCCAAAAAGACCTGATTGTGTCGTCAAAACTCAAATTTGACAATATTGCAGCATCATGTTTAACATTATTATCTATATCTGTATTGCTGTTACATTGCTGATTGATGATGAATAAAAATGATTGATAACAAAAAAAAAACATTATTATCTACTATATCTTTAATATCACAATCCAAATTATATCCGTTATGTTAACTACTCTTTCTGGACCACAGAGCAATCAATATTTTGGTGAGTACGCATATGGAGACTGGAGATGCCAGTTGTCGGCAAGGTTTGTAATTAATCTCCACCAGCGAGCCGTTGTGTTGACTCTGGGGTTGGTTGGGTGTGCTAGGATTGGATGCAGTTCTCAGTTTGACAGTCTGCCAGTTCTCCATCTGTTTCTGCTGTGTTTATCTTCTTAAAATAGCAGCATGTTTGCGAGTTCTACCTGACTGAAAGGATGATCAGAACTGTATGCGGGTCTTGTGCAGTGGTCTCTGCCACAAGTTTGCGCATTGACAGTGATATGCGCAATCGGCTAAAAAAATCCTCTTCGGCCCAACTGCGTCCCAGGGTGATTTTTCGCAAATACAAATATTATTGTCCCCTGGATGACGGGTCTCAAGCCTTAAAAAGCCTTAAAAGTCGTAAATGTTTTAATAATTATAACGTCATAGCTATGTGTCACTGCCGCGAGTAGGTTTTCGTCAATTCACTCACTGCCATAGTGTATGCAGGCTACAGAGTAGACTTTATTATCCACTTAAGCCTCATATACTTAGCCATACAGCAAAGTATCTAGGCTCACGATGCAACGCGTTGTGAGCTTGCAGACTATTTTCACTATTTGTAAAACATTTTTTGAAATGTTTTGAAAATGTTTGCCTATAATGAGGTTGAAATGAAAGTGGTTAAGTTGCTAATCAACTTTGAAAATGTTTGCCTATAATGAGGTTGAAAGTGGTTAAGTTGCTAATCAAAACGTGGGCTATACAGACAAATAGGGAACTGCTTGTAATTCGGGACTTTTACAACATTTTCAGGATGTCTGGTCAACCTAACGCTTTGTCTCTTTTTATGCAAATGACTACCGGATAAATCAGTTAAAAGATACTGACTTAAAAAGTACCAAATCTGGCACATACACCTTATGCTATTGTCAGACTGGAGTCGTTATCTATTAAATTGCACTCAGCTTAATTCAAACATTTCCCCTTGTGTACGTGTGTGCTAGGGCTGCAACTATCGATTATTTTAGTGAGTATTCTATTGATTAGTCAACCTTTTTAATGACAAAAATTTCAAGAAGCGCATTTTCTTTGCAAATTTTTTATTTTATCTGCAAATCGACATAAAGATGTTTTAATAGTGTGCAAATATAGCAGATCTACAAGTTTCGACGGCATGGACGGTCTATGCTCTAGATCGCGTATTTGAATAGCTTTTCCCCCCCTTTTTTTTGGGTGAGATTAAAATACGCGATCTAGAGCATGGACCGTCCGCCCGGGGTTTTTAGCTAAGGTGGACTCGGTATGGAGTTATGAAAATGTTCTACTGTACCACTCGTCCTAGGATATAATAACATTGTATAAGAACTAGAAAAAGTGCTCCTCGGAGCACAGGTCTCCGCCAGGTCAGGTACGTTATTGTGGCCTCCTGGTGGCGCTATAATAGGCCAATGTGAAAAGGGTGCCATTTATTCTTAGGTCTTTCACGGCAATCAGACACTGCATTCATGATTTGAGGCATTTTGTACCAAAAATGTGTTTTGCTAAATTAGACCTGCTGGTGGCGCTATAACAGGCCAATGTGAAAAGGGTGGCATTTCTTCCTTGGTCTAGTGGGAATGTGCGTGTGAAAATTCACGGAAATTGCAAGCTGCGTGCATAGTTTGAGGCTTTTTGTTCAAAACGGACCAATCCTGCAAACTTTGGAAGCCAACCATAGGCAATGAGGATGGAATATGGGAAATCGGACAGATTTGTGTTGATCACATGACTATAGAGATACTGTGTACCGATTTGCATGACGTTTGGATAAAATCTGTACGAGTAATGTAAAAAAAAAGGGTTTTGCACAAATCGGCCTCCTGGTGGCGCTATAACAGGCCCATGTGAAAAAATTGGGGCAGAGGTTCTGAATTGGCATCCAGGGAGTGTGTGTGCACAGTTTCGGAGCGACCGGGCCAACGGTGCCAGAGATTAGCTGCTAACACACAGACAGGACACACGGACGGACACACGGACGGACGGACGGACACACGGACGGACGGACGGACACACGGACGGACGGACAGGGGCGAAAACATACTCTCTCGCCATGCCTTTCGGCCTGGCGGAGACAATAAGGCTAGTCCGAAATTCCCCTTTAACTGCTGCTCCCAGTCCCCTAGTGTATGTGCGTGTGCACAAGCACATCTGTATTGTATGCCAGTGCTATGTGGAAGTGCGTGTAGTTCATGCATCTGTTATATGTGGCTCTCAGCATCTGTTAAAGTATGATATATGACCCCGCAGAAAAGGCATAGTTTCCATGGCGATGGGCCCTACTCCTTCCCCATCCCCCACCGTCAACATAGGAGGAAGTGAAATGTTCCCCATTTTCTGCTGACTCATTGAGAAATGATTCTGTCTCACTCATGTCTTTCTCTATTGTGTCCCTTATTAATTAAAGTGTGTGTGTGTGGGGGGTTTGTGCACCTTATCTGATGCACATCTTTTCCTGTCTCGGTTCTCAGCAATACTTTGTATTTGGTCCTGTGTGTGGACTGTGCTTCTGGCTATGCATGATAGATTTGATTGATTTTTGCGCTTGCTTGTTTCATATTTGGAATTTTTCATACATTTTAGAGTAAGAGACCACAACCAGTGAGGTTTAAACTAGAAGATGCTGTTCCTAAAGTGTGGGCTCGGTTGGGAGCCAGTATATAGTAGTTAAGAATATATTATAGAAAATATGATAGTGAATGGGAATTTATTTGGCATGTCCTAAGAAGGTGAACGTTTTACAGTTGGAACCGAGTTTCTAGCAAAAAGTATGAAGGACTAGATAGGTGCCCAAAAACAGGCGGAATAATAAATAAATTAAGAATAAATAGTGAGGATAACAACTGTGCCCACAATGATTTATTGAAATGAGAATGAGATGAGTGCAGGTGGAGGTGAGGAACCCGGGACAGGGCGATGGTGTAGTCTGAGGAGCTGGCAGCCATCGTTGCTGTGCTCGGAACGGAAGCGGTCAGTCGTCATGGCTCCGAACCGCTCCCAATGGGGGCAGGAACACACTGCCAGTGTTGCCAGATTTTGAGAGAGAAATAACCAACCAGGTCTAGGAAAATAAGCCCATAAGAAGCAGCTAGGCCACATGAACACTTTAAACCTATATACAGTACTGTATACATTGGCTATTTGAAAATAGCTGTTCTGCAAGCTCACAACGTGTCGCATCGTGATGCTTTGTGCACAAACAGTGAGTCGAGCATTCACATGCGTATTTATGCGGTCGTGATTGCAAACAAGGAGTGACTGATACGTGGAGGCAGGTGTAGTAATGCGGTGCATGGTGACTGCAAACGGGGA
>NC_137605.1:33903068-33933068 GCF_963280865.1 Gymnoscopelus braueri | reverse complement strand
AGCAGACAAGGCTATTAAGTGTCCCTTTAAAAAAGAGGGTCTCATATCTCATTGCGGGAATCGGGGCTGGAAACCAACTTTTAGTCATTGTCCGCAAACCATCGACAAGCCTATTTTTAACAATTCCGAAACATAGTCATGTATGTCTGTATGCACTGTATATACATACATACAGTATATACAGTATATACTTTAGGAAAGAGAGAGAGAGAGAGGAGATATTTTGATAACTCAAGAAAGCTAAAGATGATGTAATGATATAGTGATCTATTATGAGGAACCAATGCAAATCAAATAAACAAAATCTAGCTAAAATCTTGCTAGCCTATTCTTCCCACCATTGTCAAGCCACTTTAAACTTGGACTTCTGGTTGGTGGGCTTCAAAACTACGGAAAGTCAGATTTCTTATGTTATTTTAGTTGTCGTGATGAAGGTGGGAAGAAAACAGAAGAGTGGCTGGAATAAAAACAAGATTTGGGTTAAACTATTCATTTTTACAATGTGAAAACCATGTATTTGTGAACATACACAATCTACGGTACACACTGTGGAACTGCCTTTATTTTAGACCGACGTTGCAGTAGTAGTGAGTCTATCTACAGGTACGTATCTCATTCTGACTACGATAGCGGTACAGAACTCTACTATACTACTATAAAGGACTAGCCTGTGTGTCAGCAACTCAGCATACACCGTGCCTGTGTGGAGAAGCAGGGCTATGAACCAACCTTAACCCTTTAAGACCTGAGGCTGATTCAACAAATAAATGCATTCTAAATCACTTAGTTCTCACACTTTCAAGATTAAAAATAAATAAATAAAAAATAGCAGATGTACAAGCTTGCAGCGTGGCACGAAGTGACGCGCTGTGAGCTTGGATGTCTGCTATTTTTGAATCGTCAACGCAGAAACCTAAAATGACACAGATGCTTTCCCGGTTTTAATGGGTTTAATATACAGACTCTATTGTATTGTGTGTTTTGACTAACCTAGCCTTAACACCTGTTTTTAATGGTCAACATTCTTGGCAGAGAGAGCAACTCGCATTCAAAGTCATTGCTGATTTGTTTTTCGTTTAATCGTCCCAGGACGGCCACTGGCTGCTTTCTACCGTCTGAATTGGCGCATGAATGAGTCCAATAAACCAACCAAATAACAGGAGGAAGGAGGAAGCAGACACTGGCAGATAGGTGGGCTACTTGATGCAGGCAGCTGACAATGACAGTCAGCGGCTAGTAGAGGACATCTTGATTAGCTGATAAGAGGGCCTTTATACTCTGTTGGCAGTGGGTGATAGGTCCACTGTCTGAGCTGAGGGAGGAGAAAATATTCTCTCACAAACTCCTTTTCCCTCGCGAAAAGAACAGCCCCTTTTTATGTGGGAGCCGTAAGATGATACACAGTACACAATCACACACACACACACACACACGCACACGCGTGTGTGTGCAGTCTGTGCACTATGACTCAGCGTCGTTATGATACGAAGACTCAGTAGCCATCAGGTTGAATGAAGTGGTGTGTGTGTGTGTGTGTGTGTGTGTGTGTGTGTGTGTGTGTGTGCGTGTGTGTGTGTGTGTGTGTGTGTGTGTGTGTGTGTGTGTGTGTGTGTGTGTGTGTGTGTGTGTGTGTGTGTGTGTGTGTGTGTGTGTGTGTGTGTGTGTGTGTGTGTGTGTTCTGGGGAAGTGTGCATGCTGTGTGTGGGAAGCTGATTCTGTAGAGCCAGACACTGACTCGAAATAGAGCTACTAATGCCTCAATTATACCTGATCTATAAACCCACAACGTGTTGTGTTGTGTGCTTGTGGATCGGCTATGTCCGGCACAGGTGTACAACTAAAGGTGGGCTCACACACTACAAGATAATCGGGCTGATTTTCCCTGGAACCCATCCTAGCCTGAGCAGGAGCTGTAGTGTGAGCAGTTCTTAAACCTTAAACCTCCCGACTTGTTCACAGATGATCGGGCCGTCCTGATAGTTTTCACACATGTATATTTATTTTGGATGATTACAGCACTCCGGTCCGAGTGGGACAGGAGTGGACAAACAACTACAAGGAGATAGACTTTCAGTGAAAGAGAGGTTGTTTGACACTGTGACCTGGCTGTCAAAACCCCCTGTGATGTCATTGGACAGCGGAGGCTCAGGCTTGGCGATATGTGGCAAGAACATGACGTCTGTTTAAGACCCATTCGTCCGCCGCCTCCGCACGTTTAACAAACAGGCTCTATTGTTTACAACTTCACATCTGGTTCCACATGTGATCACAGCATCGATGTGCTGCATTTGTGTTGCTCCAGAAAACCCGATGATCAATCCTGTAGTGTGTGATGCCCCATTATTAAAAAATGTGTATAGTGTGCACTCTTTTAAGATTATCCTGTAGTGTGTGATGCTACAAGATTTCCAAAACTCCTGTCCTATAGTCTGAGCCCAGCTTAAGTATAAATCACCCTTAAGCATGATGTAGTGACCAGCTAAGCTGGTCTGCTGGGTATTTATTAAAAGGGAGAGGGGCACTGCAGTCCGTTCCATCAGTGTGTACACAGTAAAATCCTCAGTGATGATTACCTCCGCTGTTCCGTTTTAAGGAGAGTTCACTTGCTAAACGTTCATTTATTTGAATTAGGCTAGTAGGACTAGGCTACTAAATTGTTGATGATTTATGTAAGCATTAAATAAATCTCACAGAAGGTCAAGCAGGCTGTGGCAAATTTAGCAAGAAAGATTTTGACCAACTCAATTGAATGTGCAAGGATATCTGGTGAAGTCAGGTGGAGTGAGGGAGACCGACAGGCAATGGGATGAGTAATGTGTGCTCTGACAGGACATGAAACCCAGATCACCAATTCATGTATTAATTATAGATACATTCATAGCATAGATAGTGGCTGCAGCAACAATATTATCGCCTATTTGACACCTCCCAATATCCACCTAAACCCACCATAGTGGCATACATCCACATAAGGTCCTGCTGATAGGAAAATGTACGGCGTGTGGCACTTTGCAGGTGTTCATTTTGATCCCCACTGGCACACAGTCTATCTGAATAATCAGTTCTTGACTAATATACAACCCACTGATTATGCAGCTATGAAAAAATGTGAGCTGTGCACATCTCTCGATTTTTCTGTGTACGGGGGAGAAGACCTGGCTCTGTCATATGAAGTATATTGAATTCTTCTTTAACCCATTGATACCTGGAACGCATCTGTGTCACTTTAGATGTCTTTGGCTATTCAAAAATAGCAGATATACAAGCTCATAGCGCGGCACCGAGTGCCGCGCTATGAGCTTGTAGATCTGCTATTTTTGAAAAATCTTGAAAACATTTTTTTTTTTTTTTTTTCCAAAAAATGTTATGATTTTGATTTTTTTTAAAGAATCGCCTCAGGTCTTAATGGGTTAATATGAGTTTCCAGAAGCTCTTCCACACACGCACACGCACACACACACGCACACGCGCACGCACGCGCGCTCGCACACACGCACACACACAAAACACTAATCACACACACTGCATAAAGTCTATTAAGCTCTCAGTTATGTGTCAAAACACATCAACACATCTCTTAATTCTTTTACAACACAACCACACTGTCCACAGCACTGTTAGGAATCCTGTCGCAGATTGCAGGAATGTTGCGGCTGACGGCCGACAGCCGGGGCAGAGCTGTCGGTGCTCTAGGCCCCGACCCTGTTAACACAACTGCTGGCCAGGGGGAAACATGGAACCAGGCAGGAAGAGGATTGTGTGTCGCCAGATGTCACAGAGAGAAAGAGATAGAGATAGAGAGAGAGAGAGAGAGGGGGGGGGTCTGTGTATGTAGTTAAAGATGTCTGTTCTTGCACTCAGGATGCAGTGGAGGAAAATTGCGTGTGTGTTTGTGTTGTCATCACTGTCATGCCAGTTACGGTGTCTAGTGGCCCGTCGCTCTGTTTCCCCTGCTCTCCCCTCTCTGTAAACAGGAAGCAGGAACTCTCTCAGTCTCTCTTTCTTTCTTCATCTTTTTCTTCCCATCTTGTCCTTACCCCCCCCCCCCCCTCCCTCCTCTCCTGCCTGTCTCTCTGTGAGGGTCTACAGTAGATCTCGAAAAGTGACAGTTGTGTCCCCGGCACCCAAAGCAGGAACTTATTATGAAAGGACTCACAGTAGACCGTTGCCTCACACACACACGTGTGTGTGTGTGTGTGTGTGTGTGTGTGTGTGTGTGTGTGTGTGTGTAGGGGTGTGTGTGTGTGTGTGTGTGTGTGTGTGTGTGTGTGTGTGTGTGTCTGTATGGGAGAACCAGTGTAGAAATGTCTTGCGAGGGACACAGCAAGGTCCAGATCTACAAGCTCACAACATGCCGCAGTGCGAAGGGCTGTGAGCTTGTAGATCTGCTATTTTCGGTGCACAACCCCCGCGCGCAACTAAGTATAAATTACGCCATACCTATTTTGTCCTCTCTATTCCTGGCATTCCTGTTGTTCCACTGCGGGCTTCCCCTGGAAAGCTGTCAAAACGCTGAGGAACGGCCTGCCGTGGGCTTTTGTTGTCTTTCCTATAGTCCTGATTTAGTACTGAGAACTTGTGTGTGTGTGTGTGTGTGTGTGTGTGTGTGTGTGTGTGTGTGTGTGTGTGTGTGTGTGTGTGTGTGTGTGTGTGTGTGTGTGTGTGTGTGTGTGTGTGTGTGTGTGTGTGTGTGTGTGTGTGTGTGTGTGTGTGTGTGTGTGTATGTTCGTGGGTGCCTCAAAGCCTTCCTCTCCCACACAACGTAGTGAAGGGGTTGGGTGGGCAGGGGGGTGATGTTGTAACAGCAGGAGATCCAGCCTTGCTGCATGGCATAGCCTGGAGTGGGTGAGGGGGAGGTGTGGTTGGCACACGGCTTTGGCTGTGCCCCCGTGTTTGTTGTCGCTGAGCGTAGGGGGGATACCGCCCTCTGTTGCGACATACGACACATGCAGACACACATAACACATACAGACAGACAGACAAGACAGCATGCCTGGGACCCAAACACAAACAAGCACAGAGATGCAGACACACTCCCACACTCCCACACTCCCACAGGGCTATTTCTCCTTTCTCTGTCTCTGTCTGTCTGTCTGTCTGTCTGTCTGTCTGTCTGTCTGTCTGTCTGTCTGTCTGTCTGTCTGTCTGTCTGTCTGTCTGTCTGTCTGTCTGTCTGTCTGTCTGTCTGTCTGTCTGTCTGTCTGTCTGTCTCTCTCTCTCTCTCTCTCTCTCTCTCTCTCTCTCTCTCTCTCTCTCTCTCTCTCTCTCTCTCTCTCTCTCTCTCTCTCTCTCTCTCTCTCTCCCTTCCTCTTCCTCTCTCTCTAACATGCTGCAGTGTTTCGGTCAGATGCTTCGTCATGGGGGTCACAGGGTGCTTCTGGTATTCTTTCGGAGAAATGATTCAGCTGCCTTTGTTAGTGTTACTGTTACTGTAGCCTTAACCCCTGCTAGCCTGCTGTATAGGAGGCAGCTCAAAGGGCTCAAAACTCTGTTGGAGTGAGCCATGTTGTTCCAAGGCACTGAAGCCTTCAAGCCTTCATTCTTTTGCCATACTGTGTGAGGTGTTTTCCATGCATGTCTGTCTAGTCATCTCTTCCTCTCTCTCCTTCTGTCTATCTGTTGCTCCCTCTTCCCCCATCTCTTATCTCGCTCCTCTATCTCTTCATTCCACCACTCTCGCACTCAGGTCCAAAATGTACACCAACCAAGCGCCAAATGCGGGTTGTACCAATGCATTTTGGCATGTAAGTTTCATAAGCCACCTGAAAATGTCTTGACACAAAATATCAGCATATACAACGGTTAGTTGAACCATCAGCCCTGGGGGCTCATAACATGGGCCACTTTTTTGCAATAAAATATCAGCATCGTTGGCTCAGTGCGAGTAAGATTTGTAACAAAATACCAGTCCTGGTGGCCCATAATACAGCCGACTTTATTGCAAATATCAGCATTGTTGGCGCACCGTGAGTACAATTTGTAACAAAATATTGTCCGTGGTGGCCCATAACATGGGTGACATTTTTACTGTCAAATACCAGCATTGATGGCTCAGTGCGTGTAAGATTCGTAACAAAATATCAGCCGCACAATTAAATGAACTTGGTGGTGCAATACTGTAGATCTCATGTTGTCATCAACATACGGGTACCGGTCTGTTTGAGTGTTCCGTAATCTGTCACTTGTCGTGCTGGCATATACTTTATCTTTATATACATAAACTTCTAGACATAGTTAATACTACATAGGATATCTAAAAATCTAAATTTTAACGCTTCAATTGCTGGCTTTCTCTTTTCATGGTTGCAAAGATGAAATGCGACCCTTTAAAAAGAAAAACTAGGCTTGTATGGGGTGACCGGATGGTTAGGACACATACCACATGGGTGCAGAATTCTATAGCATGTCTGCGGTTCGACTCCCGGACGGCTGGACCATTTGCCCACTTGCCCTCGCTCCCTCTCTTCACTGTGCCTGTCTGATTAATGCATGAAAATGCTAAATAAAAACAAAAAAAGCAGCTGTTTTTGAACAATGTTCAAAAATAGCAGATGTACAAGCTTGCAGCGCGGCACGAAATGACACGCTGTGAGAGCTTGTAGAGCTGCTATTTTTGAATAGCCAACGTTCAAATCTACAATGACACAGATGCTTTCCCGGTTTTAATGGGTTAATTTCTGACCCTCCTATTACAATCTACTCCGACCATTTTGTTTTTTATTCCCCACCATAATGTGTTACTATGCAGATTTAATGTACGCATGATATTTGATCCAAAAAGGTTGTGTACAAGTTTGGCGGGTAGAATTGTTTATCTACCAGACAATCGACTGGTGAGCTAAAAAGTTAATTTTGGACCCTGCTCCTCCCCGGGTTTCTCCCCCTCGCTCCCTCTCTCGCCTCCCGTAGATTTATGACTGGAACTGTGCGTCACGTCACTTCAGACTAAATGGAAAGAGGCTGGCGAGGGAGAAGAGACGAGGCAACTGGGAGAGTGTGTTGGGGGGGAACTGTGGGCACAGAGAGAGATGGTGGGGGTGGGGGGGTAACGAAGAGAAGCAAGAGGGATGTGGTGGTTGTGTAGTGGTCTTTTTTAACTGGATTGCCCTCCTGTGCTCCTTCTTGGCTGCGCGGTCCCCAGCTCAAGAGAGGACGAGGTTAAGGAGCAGAGAAACAGGTGACATGGGGTCGAAAGCAGACATTACTGGTGGTGCGTGTAGACTGAGCCATGTTGACGTCATGGGACAGCTGAATGACTGTGTGCGTGTGTGTGTGTGTGTGTGTGTGTGTGTGTGTGTGTGTGTGTGTGTGTGTGTGTGTGTGTGTGTGTGTGTGTGTGTGTGTGTGTGTGTGTGTGTGTGTGTGTGTGTGTGTGTGTGTGTGTGTGTGTGTGTGTGTGTGGGCTCCGGCCCTCTCAACCTGCAAGTGGTTAAAGAGACACACGGCAAAATCCTCAGCGTTCATTTAACTCCAAGAGTGTACAGATATAACCTTTGTACACTCTCAGAGTTACAACTGGCTAAATGACCCCTGCAGATTTGAATGTGCAGACTGACAGCCAGTGGTGTAAAGTAACTAAGTACATTTACTCAAGTACTGTACTTTTACTCCACTACAATTATTTGAAAATGGTGTTACTAGTTTCTTTGTAGATTTAGATTATTATTACAAAACATACATTAACCACTTCAGGCCTACATTTCGGCTATTTGAAAATAGCCAATCTACAAGCTCACAATGCGTCGCGATGCGACGCATTGTGAGCTTGTAGATCTGCTATTTTCAAAAGATTGTATACATTTTATAGATTTGAAAACATTCTGCATAATTAGTACTTTCTACTTTTGGTACTTTTAAGTACATTTTGATGCCAATACTTTTGTACTTTTACTCAAGTAAATTTTGAATTCCGGACTTTTACTTTTAACAGAGTATTTCTACATTGCCGTATTGGTACTTTTACCCAAGTAAAATGTTTTCGTACTTTTTCTGACAGCAGTGCGTGCGAGGGCAGCTTCTACACACCCAACCCTGAACACATCACACACTAGTCCTCCGTTGTCCACCTCTTGGCAGACTTGGCTTTGTGTGAGTGTGTGTACTGTTGGGACTATGACAGCATCTATCCTGTGTGTGTGTGTGTGTGTGTGTGTGTGTGTGTGTGTGTGTGTGTGTGTGTGTGTGTGTGTGTGTGTGTTTGTGTGTGTGTGTGTGTGTGTGTGTGTGTGTGTGTGTGTGTGTGTGTGTGTGTGTGTGTGTGTGTGTGTGTGTGTGTGTGTGTGTGTGTGTGTACTGTTGGGACTATGACAGCATCCTCTGGACGCAGGTGACCGTGCAACGTCATTCTCCCACTGCTTGGACACATGACACAAATGACTAAGTACCTGCAAGGCAAACTACAACAGAGCTGGTTTGAAGTTATGTTGTTATGACAGTGTGTGTTGCGAAGGCTCCCCTTATACAGGAGCCTCCCCTAATATCAATATATGGATGATAAATGAAACGGCTATGCTCTAGGGTCGTCCTTATATGGCGAGTACAACCTGCTGCTACTGTATATAAGGTGGAGTCGATGCCGGATAAGTCAGTTCAGAGATATTTCAGTTCATAACTAATAAGTGTAACTAACAAAGAAAGAGTTGATCCCTTCAACCTACAGGTAACCGGCCCTACAAACCATTTACCCAACCATCTGACTCACTTACCAGCCTAGATTACTCGAGCTTCCACAAGACTCCCACGAGGGTAATGCTCAGGGCAATCTGCTACCAGCTATCCACCCATACGAACAGTCCTTACTAAACTTGTTCGATACGAACAGTCCTTACAAACTAGTTCATCTCAACAGTGTGTGCGTGTGTGTGTGTGTGTGTGTGTGTGTGTGTGTGTGTGTGTGATATGGTTGGTTGGGCAACCGTCGTCTCTATTTGTCAGAGATCGGCAGTTCTCATACGGTGGTTGTGGTGGAGCATCTATAATAAATGATGTACTTGGGCACAGTGGCGCAGTCGCATCACAGCTAGAAGGTCCTGGGTTCGATTCCCACCGGGGACGCTGTGGGTGCTGAGGGCGTGTTCTCTCCTCCGCGGCATCAGTGCCCATATCCTAGGTGGGGTTGGCGAAAGGACTTTTCTGTGTGGAGTTTGCATGTTCTCTCCGTGTCCCCTAGGGTAGGTACCCTCAAAAGAACACACAGTAATCCTGGTCTCTATACTGCCTCCCCCTGGTCAGCCGGGGCGCCTGATGGAGGGGAAAGGAACTGGTTGGAATAACGTGTTCCTTCCACGCGCTACGTCCTACCGGGGAAACCCCCCCCCCCCCCCCCCCCACCGTCAGGTGATAAGAAGCGGCCTGCTCACTCCTCATGCATTGAAGGAAGCATGAGCTCAATTTGGGACTCTCCCAGGCTGGCAGAGGGAGAGTAGCGCCCAGGATTACAAGCTTAGGCATTGGCACTGGGTGAAAAATAGGTTACAGAATCGTGGAATAAAATTTATAAATACAAAAATTAAAGAAAATGATGTACTTGCATTGGATTTATGTGGCGTCTACCTTCAAGCTCTCCGTTGTTCCATTTCATTGCCAGAACCATGTAGGTGTGTTTCCACTTTCCTCTATGCTTTACGCCCAGTCCTCACAATGCAGCTAGTTGCAACTTGCAATCTACCTTTTGCAACCACTTGCAACAAAATCCCCAGACTGCGCCAACCTGCAATAGGGTAATTCAGACCGCTGCAATTGAGCTCACTCATATGTACTTCTGTCTAATGCAATAATAACACTTTACAAAGCCTTTAATAATGAATTATTAGGTTAATACTTCATAATTACTGTTCACTCGCAGACCTTTTCTTTTAGTTTTATGATAGTTCTCATAGTTGTAATACATTATCATAATTATATAATGCATTCTAATCACTACAAGTCACTAGTCACTACAAGTGGTCATTCTGTGCTTTAAGTTAAGGAATGTAATTACTTTATTAATTATAATACACTATGATCCTTGCAACAAAATAAATGTCTATGAGCATCCAGCAATTATTAAATATTATGATACTCGACCTTATAAGTCATTATAAAATGCTTTATAATGGGTTATGATAATTGTTATAAAGGATTATTATTATTTATACGTTCTTATAACTATAAATATACAGTCTTATAAGTAGATTATAATGCCTTAGAAGTATTTATATAATGTATTATAGACATGGGATCATGCATAGCAAGTGTTACCGACAAGTCTTGCTGGGTTTAAATAGTTGATGTGTGTGGGTGGTTGTAGCAGACTAGCAGTGGAACAGAATCTTGTGACAAACTGCTTTTATGGTTAGTCATCTCTAGTTAAAGTAATATGTGGCAATATATTCATGATTCCATATCTAGTCATATTTAATGGCTTAGCTAGGAGGGCTATATGAAACAGAAAAGACCAGCCAATTATTTCTTCTCTACCTCCAAATAATTATTCTGTAGGCCAAGTTCCCTGTTGTTGAAGTTGTTGAAAGTCCTAGTTGTTGAAAGTATATATGTCTGTGGGCTGTTATGTAGGCAGCCTTTGTCATAGCAGTTCAGTATCAATGTTGATGGACTGGGGGAGGTGGTGCTCACTGCACTGATCGGCACTTGCACTGGAGAGACGACATTATTTTCTCATTTCCTAACAGTTACATTTTATTTCATTGGTGGAAAAAGTATCAATGCTGCAATGTGGAAATGCTCTGTTACAATTAAAAGTCCGGAATTCAACATTTACTTGAGTAAAAGTACAAGTATTGGTATCAAAATGTACTTAAAGTACCAAAAGTAGAAAGCGCTCCTAATGCAGAATGTTCCATTTCACGTTTTCAAATGTATATAATGTATACAAATCTTTTGATAATAGCAGATCTACAAGCTCACAATGCGTCGCATCGTGACGCATTGTGAGATTGTAGATCGGCTATTTTCAAATGGCCGAAATGTAGATAGGGCTGATGTGGTTAATGTATGTTTTGCAATAATAATCAAAATCTGCAAAGTAACTAGTAACTAAAGTTTTCAAATAATTGTAATGGAGTAAAAGTACAATATTTGCCTCTGAGATGTAGTGGAGTAGTAGTAAAAGTACTGAAATTTGGAAATACTCCAGTAAAAATACCAGTTACTTTACACCGCTGCTAACAATCAGCGACCATACTGTGTGTGTGTGTGTGTGTGTGTGTGTGTGTGTGTGTGTATGTGTATGTACAGTATGTACGCGTGTGTCTGTGCTCGTGTTTGAACTCCCTGTGAGAGTGTCTGATAGTAGGTGTTGGTATGTAGGCTAATGACAAGGAGTTGAGTTACCAGCAGCAGTGTATGTTCCTTGTATACAGTTGTTACAGAGGGATGTAGTGGCTGTGTTTGTTGGAAGGCTTCTCAAACATGGCTGGTCTGCTGGAGATAAGCCCAGTGATGGAAAACAGGTCTCTCTGTCGCTCTCTCTCTCTCCCCCCCCCCCCTCTCTCTCTCTTACTCTCTCCACCTTCAATTTCTCTCTGCCTCTCTCTCCCATGTTCTTTCTGCATGTCTGTCAGATGTGAGCTTATAGAACCCGCTGCTTCTATAGACTAAACCATGTAACAATCACGCAAAGGAAGCGGTGTTACGACAGAGAGCAGCAGAGAGAGAGAGAGAGAGAGAGAGAGAGAGACGCAGAGAGATGACATGCATCGCTGCCATCACCACTACCATGTTGCTTGTATCTGGTGATTTATTTGTCAGTGTGGATCCGACAAGTATTTATAGAAGCTCTCGCTTGTCCTGCTTCCAAATTGGAGATGGAGGTGTGTGTGTGTGTGTGTGTGTGTGTGTGTGTGTGAGAGAGAGAGAGAGAGAGAGAGAGAGAGAGAGAGAGAGAGAGAGAGAGAGAGAGAGAGAAAGCGGGACGATGAGTATCCCAGAAGGAGACAGACTGACACCTTTGGTGTCCAGGAACCATCATGTTACTGAGGAGCACCTGCACTGCAGCAGAGGCTGTACGCACATCCACCAACACTGTGTGTGTGTGTGTGTGTGTGTGTGTGTGTGTGTGTGTGTGTGTGTGTGTGTGTGTGTGTGTGTGTGTGTGTGTGTGTGTGTGTGTGTGTGTGTGTGATGGCTCTGTTTCCAAACACCATGCCAGACACAAATGCGGCGTGCATGCATAAACACACACACAGACATATGCATACATACACGTGCACATCGTGCACACCGGCTGGCAATATAAAGCCCCAATGGGCCATAGTGATGTCTTGGCTCTAAGTAGGCCAAGGACCAGATTGAAGGGCACACAGGCACACAGGCAAGCATGCACATTGCACACACGCGCACGCTCACGCTTACCAACACGCACGCACACACACACACACACATTCAGTCAATAATATGTTCAAGTCAAGTTCATTCTCTGCGGATTTATCAAAAATAGCACATTAATCCAGTGAAATGAGCACTTCTGAGATTCTGTCAGTGGGCTGTCCCTCCAATCTTTCCTCCTCTCTCTCTCTCTCTCTCTCTCTCTCTCTCTCTCTCTCTCTCTCTCTCTCTCTCTCTCTCTCTCTCTCTCTCTCTCTCTTTCTCTCTTGCTGCAAGGCATTGCAAAGAGAGCCTTTGATGCTGCTTGACCTCTGTCTGTGGTAGGAGAAGGAGGTTAGATTGATGGAGGTTTCACAGATGGACATTGCTGAGTGACGATGCACTAGTCACTAGTGATAGACCGCGGCAGAGCTTCCAACCCCGCGGTCTCTGCTTCTCTGAGGGACACCAAACCACCTTGCCATTTCCTCTCACAAAGGAAAGCGGTGGTGAAAAAATGTACAGTATGTGGCACTGTGCCTACTGACATGACTTTGCGTGTGTGCGTGCGTGCGCGCGCGCGCGCGTGTGTGTGTGTGTGTGTGTGTGTGTGTGTGTGTGTGTGTGTGTGTGTGTGTGTGTGTGTGTGTGTGTGTGTGTGTGTGTGTGTGTGTGTGTGTGTGTGTGTGTGACAGTGTATGGAAGATGAGCGTTGTTCGTGCAGACAGGAAGTGTGTTTTAAGCACGCTGAGTATTATAGCTTCTCTCTGGTGTTCCGCTCCACTCGTCTATCAGGCACAGGGCATGACGTCATCCTGGGCAGCCGGTAGTCCCTGAGGTGTGTTCAGCGCAACCGCGGGGTGACAGTTCATTTCTGGGGCTGGTCCGGGGGACAAAAAAATAACGGCTCCGCAGACCTGGAATGCATAAGATCTAGAAAAACAGACAGAGATAAAATACCACATTTATTTACTTGGTTGATTCTCAGCTTATAGATATCACTCTTGAGGACAATTGTTTTGTTGTAGATTTGTTTTACTGTACATGTACAGTACACGCAACGGCTCTTCAGCTGTCCTTCTTGAACCCCAGCATGCCTACTCTCGGGGGAACATTCGTCCAAAAATAGCAGATCAACAAGCTCACGAATGCGCCACAACGCGAGGTTCAGCTTGTAGATCAATTTTTGGAAAAAAAAGTGGTCAAAGTACAGTTGCAACTCAGGACGGTTTTTACTAAGAATCGAGGGTTGAAATGGTTAATGCTGTACCTCTCTCTGCATTAACCCATTAATACCGGGAAAGCATCTGTAATTTTAGATTTTAACCACTTTAACCATTATCTTATACTTTGGCTATTCAAAAATAGCAGATATACAAGCTCATAGCGCGGCACCGAGTGCCGCGCTATGAGCTTGTAGATAATTTTTTAATCATGTCAAGGGCCCCCAAAATGATATGTATTTGGCCGCAGACCCCCATCTCAAAATATGTTGTTCCACGGACCCCCCAGAATCAAAAGATTTGAGTTACAAATGTTCGCTTTAAAAATGTGTTATATTCAAAGATTTGCAAAACATTTCACAACTTTTCAAAAATAGCAGATCTACAAGCTCATAGCGCGGCACTCGGTGCCGAGCTATGAGCTTGTAGATCCGCTATTTTTGAATAGACAAAGAAATCTAAAATGACACAGATGTGTTCCCGGATTGAATGGGATAATGCTGTCCCTCTCTTTGAACTAACGCTGTCCCTCTTTTCCTGTGTCTTTCTTCAGGGAGCATGTCTGAGTGACAAGCGAGGAAGGAAACGGGATCTCTGAAGCCCCCCCTCTGCTGGTGGAGTTCTTCTAGCCGGAGGCCCCTTTATCTCATCTGGACAGGTATGATGATGAACAAAGCCTCCCTGACTGTGCTGCTCTGTTAGTTTACTGCAATGGTTCTCAAACCCTATCATTTCAAGGACTCCCAGTTTTTGCATGCATTATGTCACGGACCCCCATAATAACTCTAGAGAGTGTAAAAATGGAACCAAAATGGTTCCTATTAACTATACCAATCATTTTGCTGAGGAGCACCTGAACCGGCCCTCAAGGACCCCCCGAGGGTCCCACTCTGAACCACTGAGTTACAGTGATGATCCTTTAACCCATTAAGACCTGTTTTTTTTTAAGAACAGTTTTTTGAAAAAACGAATGTTGCTACAGTGGTGTGTTCAAAACCTTTTCATGTTAGGGACCCCCAAAGTTATATGTATTGCCGCGGACCCCCATCTCAAAATATTTTGTTCCAGGGACCCCGAGAAGCAAAGATTTGAGTAAGAAATGTTTGCTTTGAAAAAATATATATGCAAAGATTTGCACAAATTTTCACGATTCTTCCAAAAAATAGCAGATCTACAAGCTCATAGCGCGGCACTCGGTGCCGCGCTATGAGCTTGTATATCTGCTATTTTTGAATAGCCAAAGAAATCTGAAGTGACACAGATGCGTTCCAGGTCTTAATGGGTTAACACATTCCATGCCAGAGTTTAATCTCATAATGTACTCACCAGTGCCATCGTTTTATTGTTGTTTTTTTGTTTTTTTCATGTCGCCACAGACCTCGCTAAATAAGTTAAAAGTGCGCGTTCATTTGGTTCTAAACACACAGCGGATCCGTGAGAAACGGCCAGCGAAAACAGTTTCCAAATGCGAGCCGCCATCTTGAAGATACAGCCGATCAACGGTAAACAGTGATCAGCGAGGAGAAAAACAACAACCGAGAAAATCGAGAAACAAAACGGAAATGGATCAAAAAAATTCGGAAAGTGCACCTGGGGCACTTTCAATGGGAATCGGCGGTTCGCGTAGATCTACGCGACTGGCACGCTGCGGCTTTAAATAGGTTCGCGTAGATCTACGCGATTGGCATTCAATGTGTTAAAGGGTAGAGGTTTGGGCTGTGTAGTTACCTTGCCATGATGTAACTCCAAAGACGGACAAGAAATCCAAAATAATTGCTCCATTGATTAGAAATTGATCATTCTAACTATACTTCTCATTGACTTACACTGTATGGTGAAACAGCTCTCAAAGTCACTCTTTTAGCATGTAAACAAACGTAAACAAAGTTGATTCAGACAATATAGAACAAACCCAGTACTGTTTGTTTTTTTAACAAAAATGTGAACTTCCTGTTGATTTTGCTGTTTTCATTAGGAAGAAAACCCGGACTGGATCCCCGGATCCGGATCCGGATCTTCAAATAGTAAAATCAACAGGAAGTTGACATTTTGGCATCATGGCAAGGTAACTACACAACCCAAACCTCTACCAAAGTGGTCTTGCCCTTTAAGTATTGTGATTCTGTAAATATTCTGATTTTACATAATATTTATCTCTGGACTATGAAAAACTGTTGATTATACATTCAAGTATGACTTTTAAGAGTCTTAAAAGTCTATGTATGTAGTGTATAGCATGTTGTGAAAACCTATATTTTCAACAACTCTGTATGGATGGTCTTCGCAGATAAACAGAGCTATTGCCTGTGTGATGCGTTTTGCCTTCTCTGAACTGCTGGGAAGTTTATTCAAGCTGGTTTCCAGTATCTGTTGGCCAAGTAAAGCAACAGGTCCCCTCCTTGCTTCCTCTGACTTTAACTCGGGATGGTGTTGATCCAGATGTGCCTGCCTTTTGGTTGTATTAACACAATACTTGACTTTGTTATGTAATAGTTTACGTACAGCATTAGTCATATCAATCTTTGCTTTGCCTTTTAAATAGTAAAAGCCAAAGTCCTGCATTGGGTTGAAAGTGGCCATTGAAACTGCTATCATCTGTCATGTTTTCACTACCATTTTCCCTAGAATAAAGATACCAAGGATTGAACACGGGCATCATAAACAGTCAGAAGTGTTCTGTGGTTCAAAGGCCAAATGAGCCTGAAGTAGTCTACTTCTGCATAACAGTGACATCCTGACGAATCCTCAGTATAACAAAAGAAAAGGATACAAACATGCTTCTGGCAAGTTTAAAAAGCCTTCATTTGGTGGCTATTTCACATTAGAAATATTAAAAACAAACAATGCATAATATAAAATGGGATTACTAGTAGGGGGTACTAAGTGAAAAATCGTTACGCGGCGGATAAAAGCATGAAATTTGATACAGATGTCCCTTGGGTCATCCTAAAACATCCTAGAAGGGGTGCCCAAAAAAATCTTAAACAGGAAGTGAGTTATGGACAAAATCCAAAATGGCCACCTAAACTGTTGACCGTTGACTCAAAAGACACCAAAATAATCTCCAAAAAGCATAAAATGTGGCACACATGTCCCTTGGGTCATCCTAAGACATCCTAGAAGGGGTGCCCAAAAAAATCTGAAACAGGAAGTGAGTTATTGACCAAATTGAAAATGGCCGCCTAGTGTTGTCGATTGACTCAAAAGACAACTAAAGAATCTCCAAAAAGTATAAAATGTGTCACACATGTCCCTTGGGTCATCCTAAGACATCCTAGAAGGGGTGCCCAAAAAAGTCTTCAACAGGAAGTGAGTTATTGACTAAATTGAAAATGGCCGCCTACAGTGCTGGCGATTGACTCAAAAAGCCTATAGAATCTCCAAAAAGCATACAATTTGGCACATATGTCCCTTGGGTCATCCTAACACATCCTAGAAGGGGTGCCCAAAATAATCTGAAACAGGAAGTGAGTTATTGACTAAATTGAAAATGGCCGCCTACAGTGTTGAAAGATGATGCAAGATACCTAAAGAATCTCATAAAAGCATGAAATGTGGTACAAATGTCCCTTGGGTGATCTGAACGCATCCTACAAGGGGTGCCCAAAAAGGTTTTAAACAGGAAGTGACCGCCTAAAGCAGTTGACACAATAGAAAACAAAGGGACGTCATAAAAGTGTATAATTTGGTACGTACATTGAGTGCTTCTTAATATATCCTAGAAGAGGTTATTTATTTGCTTGTTTATTAAACCTTTTAGGAAGGGACCATGTTGAAGAAATTCTAAATGGCTGTTTAAACAGTTGACCATGGCAGTCTGATATTATGCAGACTCAATACGACAGGTTATGCAGTGCATAACCTGCCGTATTTTGTAGTCTACCTTCTGTTTTCATTTCTACATCACTTATTCATTTTACTTTCTGCATTCTTTTTTTATTGTACTCTTTGAATCTTCTTTATTTATCTAACTCTCTGCATATTCTTATTTATTTTACTCTGCATCTTATCTTACTCTGCATATTCTTATTTTACTCTCTGCATCTTATTTATTTTGCACTCTACATCTTCTTGCTTGTTTTACACTCTATCTTCTCATGTATTTTCTTCTTGATCATTACTGTTTTTTTGTGATTAGTGTTTAGTAACTACATGTATTCATGTGTGCCATTTCGCAATTACCAGCACATTGGCATAATGCTCTGCAAGGTAACCCAGCATCCCGGCATCTACACTTTCTCGAACAGAAGGGCTCAGCTTTGCAGCCACACTTGAGTTCTCTACAAACTTAAGCAGCCTCTGGCAAGAGTGTCCATAAAGGTGTCCACGAATCAGCGACTTTAATCAATCCATATTTGTCAGGAGATGGTAGAGATTGCATAGCTTTCAGGCTTCTGGACCAAATGCCAGATTGGCTGCTCGATTTGAATATTGTAGCAGTGCAGCCCGTGTGGGAGGAGTGTTTTCCATTGAGAGACTATTAAAACTTTTTTTGGCACCCCTTAGGATGCATTCAGATCACCCAAGGGACATTTGTACCAAATTTCATGCTTTTATATGAGATTATTTTTTACGAGTGTCTTTTGCATCATCTGTCAACACTGTACACGGCCATTTTCAATTTAGTCAATAACTCACTTCCTGTTTCAGATAATTTCAGGCACCCCTTCTAGGATGTCTTAGGATGACCCAAGGGACATGTATGCCAAATTGTGCTTTTATGAGATTCTTTAGTTGTCTTTTGAGTCAATCGACAACACTGTAGACGGTCATTTTCAATTTTGTCAATGACTCACTTCCTGTTTAAGATTTTTCTGGGCACCCCTTCTGGGATGTCTTGGGATGACCCAAGGGACATGTATGCCAAATTGTATGCTTTTATGAGATTCTTTAGTTGTCTTTTGAGTCAATGGATAACACTGTAGGCGGCCATTTTCAATTTTGTCAATAACTCAGTTCCTGCTTAAGATTTTTTTGGGCACCCCTTCTAGGATGTCTTAGGATGACCAAAAGGACATGTGTGCCAAATTGTATGCTTTTATGAGATTCTTTAGTTGTCTTTTGAGTCAATCGACAACACTAGGCGGCCATTTTCAATTTAGTCCATAACTCACTTCCTGTTTCAGATTCCTTTGGGCACCCCTTCTAGGATGTCTTAGGATGACCCAAGGGACATATGTGCCAAATTTTATGCTTTTTGGAGATTCTTTTGTTGTCTTTTGAGTCAACGGTCAACAGTTTAGGTGGCCATTTTGAATTTTGTCCATAACTCACTTCCTGTTTAAGATTTTTTTGGGCACCCCTTCTAGGATGTTTTAGGATGACCCAAGGGACATCTGTATCAAATTTCATGCTTTTATCCGCCGCGTAACGATTTGGCCATTTTTTGTGCTTAGTACCCCCTACTATACCACCCACGCATAGCGGCTCTACAGCCTCATTATATTTAATCTAGCCTCTCCGTCACCATTTTCACTCATGCGTACTGTTACGTTCTAATCCAATATGTAACTACGTATGTATTCAACTCTATTTAAGAGCATATGTCACAGCTGATTATTGAATTCCCATCCGGTTGATTATTAAATGACATTTCAAAAGACAGGCTGTGGGAGCTACGTACATGTGTCATGAGATTGACAGGCAGGAGAACTCATAATGACTGATTATGAATTCACCTGACAGAGATTCTGACAGAGATGGACGCAGTCGTGGAGAGAGGAGTGTCAGAACAGACACAAAACAACAGAGTTGATTTGTTTGTAATAATAATTGTTTGGCATCAAAGATTACACAAATATTTTTGCTATCGAAGAAAGACTATGTAGTGATCATCACCAAGTTTCAGTGGAAGGCGTGTGTCATCAGTGTAACCGTTGTAGGAAATAACCTACTGTATTACGCTTAAAATAGAAGCTTATGGGGAGCATATATAGCGGAAAAACAATAGCCCCATAATGCACCATGTTGCACGTCTTATTTTTACTAGGGCCAACCTTCTATTATTTTTCTATTACAAAGCTTTTGACTCGCCTTGATATGCCTTGAGGGCACATCATCATGAATAATCAACACCACATCAATGTACCATTTAATTGCTATCAATTAATTTATTATGCCAATGATCTAGCACTAATTGAAATCTTAAGATACGAATGAGCTCTATTTCTATCTATACATTTTGAACCACAAATAATCTCTGAAGGATTGTGTCAATGGCAAGCTAAATAGTTGGCATTGGCAAACACCAAAAACTCTTTACTCAGCTTTTTACATAATGGACGAGGAAGAAAGCAAAGAGTATCTTGGCAGATAGCTCCCATCCTCTCTAAAGCCTGCTTGAGCCTTTGAGCTCCGGAAGAGTCCCCCTGGCAACTGGAAAATTATTCAAGAAGTTCTTTATCCCAAGTGCCATCAATATACTTAACTGGACAAAGTGAATGATGAGTTATAGCTGCAGACATTGACATGCATTCTATCATCTTGGACATGTGTTTGTTTTCCCAACTGCTCATCAGCTTTTTATGCTGTTTTTGTCTTGTGTTTGGTGAGCCATTTGAGTCAAACGGTCACCCTGGCGGACAATAGAGTCCTGACGTCACTCCCACTACCCCTGGGTCACGGAGGTATTTTTTCTATTGAATATCCCATAGGGGAATCTTAGATTGTGTCATTTAAGAATGTATTAAATAAACAATATTGTATCATGTCGTTTATGATATTGAGTTACATTTGATAACGTCTGTGTTTTGTTTTTGAGCGGTGTAGCTGCCCCTATAAGTGGGGTTGGGAATTCGTCCTTCCCTGTACTGTGATTGGCTGACTCTATTCACACCCTTTCCATCCTTCCCTGTACTGTGATTGGCTGACTCTATTCACACCCTTTTCGCCGTACCGTGATTGGCTGACTCTATTCAGACCCTTTGCTTTGATTGGCTAGCGAGACGCATGATGAAATTAATAACCTATAAATAGTACCACGCACTTCTTTTTTAAGTGAGCTTCCATCACTGTGATCACACCGCTCACTTCACACTGGGTGTGATTTTTTTATTCTTATATGACACAATCTAAGATTTCCCTATGGGAATTCCCATAGAAAAAAAGAACTCTGTGACCATGGCAGCCTATAGTGGCAGTGCTGTCAGACTTCGGTGCTCTATTTATGCATTTGGCCCTGTTGGCTTTCCACATTGACCTCGTATTGACAGTGTGATGTCATATCTCTGTGGCATCATATTGACTTCCAAATATAGAATTGTTTGCCTCTCCTTTTAAAGGCAACTCCGCACCAAACAGACTCGTCCAGACTATTGCAGACTACTCCAGACTGCAACAGACTGGTATTCGGTTGGCAAAAGTTACCATTTAAGTCTGTCAGCCGACTGGCCATTCATGTGCTAATTTGACTTTTAGCGTGCCAGCGTTGCCAGGTCTGCTTATTATAAGCGACTTTGGGCTTGTTTCCCTGCAAAGCCACTTAGGGATGTTCCCAGCGTTTTTTCTTCACTGACGTGCAGTGGTGTAAAGTAACTAGTACATTTACTCAAGTACTGTACTTAAGTACAATTTTGAGGTACTTTTACTTTACTGGAGTATTTCCAATTGTCTATACTTGTACTCCACAACAATTATTTGAAATGTTTAGTTACTAGTTACTTTGCAGATATAAATCATTATGAAACATACATTAACCACTTTAGCCCTATTTTGTACCTATAAGCTATTTGAAAATAGCAGATCTACAAGCTCACAACGTGTTGCGATGCACGCGTTCTGAGCTTGTAGATCTGCTATTTTCAAACATTTTTGTACTTTTACTTTTGGTACTTTAAGTACATTTTTATACCAATACTTTAGTACTTTTACTCAAGTAAATGTTGAATTCCGGACTTTTACTTGTAACAGACTCAGAGTACATCTATTGCATTCAAGCCTGGAATTTCGTCATTTTAGGGGCAAGGCCACTTGGCCTTTGGTGTTGTAATTTTTTGGAGGGCACAAAGGCCCTGCCCGGCCTTCCTGCCAGGGCAGGAAGGCCATCCAAAAAAATTATAACGATTTTTAAGTCCAAAAATGATTTTTAAGTCCACGGAAATAATGCATTTAACTTGAAGGTTAAGGATGATTGTATTTTAATATATTATAAGAATAGTATAACTATCTGTGAAATATTACCCATTTATTTCACAAAATAATGTGTTGGCAAATGACCAATATTTAGTTATATAGGTCTCAATATGTCACATTCAGCCCTGGACTTCACTGACTGAAGTAGGGGTCACATTAATCACATTAGATTCACAGAATGTATTTTACCCACAAGTTATTTTCATTCAAATGAAATGTGAATGAACTTGCACTAATAATGACTTTAGTTGATTTTTCACTCTTTAAAATATAGTATTTCTTAATTATTAATAATTACTGCTTGTAGATTGGCTATTTTCACGATTTTAAATTGTTTTTAAATAATAATAAAAAAGGAACATACAAGATTTCCACCCGACAGCCATAATATATAGCCAATATATGGTTCTGTATCAGTATATGAGTCCGTTTTTGAAGATTTCATTCTAATTGGCTACTATGCCTGAATATGAATTTCATGAGCCTGGGTAGGTCACCCTGGGTAGGTCACCCTGGCTTGGCGGAGATATGCCCTGTAGCACACTCCGCACAGCAGCAGCAGCAGCAGGTGAAAGCAATTCACTTAATTGCTCGTTCTCTCTCCCTCTCTCCGTCTCCTCAATCTCTCGCTCGCTCTTTCTCTCTCAATCTTTCACTCTCCCTTTTTTCTCTCCCTCTCTCTTTCTTTCCTTCTCTCTGCCGCTTTTTACCTCCCTCTTTCTCCCTCCCTCCGTCTCTCTCCCTTTCTTTCTCCCTCCCGCTTTCTCCGTTTCTCTCTCTCTCTCTCCCTTTCTTTCTCCCTCCCGCTTTCTCCGTCTCTCTCTCTCTCTCTCTCTCTCTCTCTCTCTCTCTCTCTCTCTCTCTCTCTCTCTCTCTCTCTCTCTCTCTCTCTCCCCTCTACCACTCTTCCTCTGTCACTATCTCCCTGCTTTACGAGCCTATTCATGCAATGCTTGAACTCCCACTCAGAAGGACATGTTTACATACTTGCGCATTACATATTTATACATAAACACGGATGCATGTGACTCCGTCACTGGACAAATTTACACACCTGCTCCCAATCACCACAGCGCAAAAGTAGGGCAAATCAATCAATCTCTCTCTCTCTGGGAGCAACAACAAGAAACAGTGAATGTAGGTTTTCATAGACATGGTCGCTTGTTTCTCTCACATAATCTGGCAACACCGACAGCCCTCTGTTGTCACTGCCACTGCGCTACCAGTCGGCTAAAAAGCTGAACATGTTCGGTCGGCTCTGGGTCGGCCGAAAAGGTCCCGACGGACCCCCCGACGGACCCCTAACCGACTGGCCGACGCTTCCCGAAGCCAATTCGGCCCAAAATCGGGCCGACTCAGATTGGTCTGGAGAGGGCTTAACTTTCAGTATATAGTTACAGTTTTAAAAAGTTAAATATTTCAAAAAGTATAAAACGTGATTCTTTTTTGAGAATTTAGTTCCTTGGCCTACTGGCAGCGTGGCACAAGAACTTTGGTGATTGGTCCATTGGTTTACCAAGCTTAGCCCCAGACACACACAGACACACTCTTCTTATCTAGACGGCTCGCCCCATAGGAGCCACAGTGTAATAAATACAAAGTTAATGGTTCCTGTTTTGACTTCACCGGTTGGAAAAGACTACGGTGGCATAAATCCTGCTTGGCTGCCATGAACAGCAGTAGTAGCGGCAGCAGCACTTTCAGGGGCTGACATGGTGCTCAGACTCACTGACACAAACCTGCTGGGTCAAACAGCTCAGGCTGCTGGTAATGTCATTTGATGCGTGCATGCGCATGGTGGCATTTTGCCATGGTGGCATTTGTTCACACATGGCCATGTGTTAACACCGGCCCTGTGCATCTGTGTGGAACTTTTGGCTAATTGATGACTTTGCAGCTGTGCCACAGGCATAGCTCTGATCAGTGTCATCCTGACCCTCACAGAGGGTGAACACACATGCGTGTGCGGACTGTATGTGTGCATGTGCGTGTGCGTGTGCGTGTGCGTGTGCGTGTGTGTGTGTGTGTGTGTGTGTGTGTGTGTGTGTGTGTGTGTGTGTGTGTGTGTGTGTGTGTGTGTGTAGTCAGTGTGGATGAGTTTCTTTAAGGGTGATTTTTACTTGGTTAAAAATAGCTGATCTATAAGCTGGGGCTTGTGAGCTGCGAGTAGATCTGCTATTTTTGGTGTGTGACACCTGTGCACAACGTACATTATAAATAGGCCTTTAGACAGCTATGAGAGTGTGACTGAGTTCTTATTGGTCTAGTCTTCTTTGTCTTGTCCTATGTTCTCTTTCTTCAACCTATGAACCTATGAACCTATGCTGCAGCATAAATCTCTGTTGACATATTACATTTGCGAGACGAAAGGTGGTGTCTGATTTGTCGATAAAGCCCTTTGTGTGTGAAGGAAATCACTGGCCTGTGTGTGTGTGTGTGCAATGTGTATTCACATTCACGTGTGTGCATGAGTTTTGTTTCCTATGTGTGATCACTCAGCGTCCAATTATGAGTCGCTAACAGCGCAATTACATAGGCGTCATCCGGGCTAAAGGGAGCGATGCTGTGGTTTGTTAAAGATTGGCCTCAGAGTGTTTGCTGCATGTTTGAGTTTGTCTCTGTGAGCCTGTGGTCGGCTGGTGCAGCCAAGCAGCCTGTCCACTTTCTCTGGACCGGTCACAGGGAACACCCCCTGTGTGACAGTAATGCATATTGATTTCTGCCTAAAATGCCTGAGTGATTGGAGATTGAAGTGTTTAGTTCCACTTTGCATCAGGGCCAAGCCGTGCATTGGTAATCAATTTGCACTTTTTTTTCCCGCTGCTGTGGGCAGTTTTCTCTGTTTAGCTCAGCCTCTCTCTCTCACTTTCGCTCGATTCCCCTTTTTGACCCGATCCGTTTCCATTTTCTCTGTCTCACTCACTCACTCTCTCTCTCTCCCTGACACACGCATACCGGGACCTTGACTTTTGATTTTAGCTCTCCTCTATGAGAGATGAGGGACAGTTCTGCTGAGAGACTTAAGTGACCCCATTCGTCATTAGAGCCTGTCCGATATATCAGTTTGTTCCATATTAGCCATTTGACTTTTTTGATGACATCGGTTTTGGCAGTTATGCAGCTGATTAGCCTGGAAACCAGACGAATCTGCCAGTGCAAAAAAATAAAAAATATCCCCCGGCAGATTTGGTCTGGCACCGCTCGGTTGTGATTGGATTTCCCTGCTCCCTAAGTTGTGGGGCACCGATCAGGGCCCATTATGCAAATATGGGGCAGGTTTATCACAGAGGCATTTTTTTTTTTCGCCCCTTGGAAATGCAGGTTCCACACAGAGATTCCAGACTAAAATCTACGCAGTGATATTAGTGTGGCCATGCCAGGCTAGCAGCTTTTGTGTCCCGATTTTTAACCACTTTGAATTGCCCTATTTTGGGCATTTTATTATACAGTTGGTGAACTGAACATTAAAAAAAAATCAAAGATATACAAGCTCACAACACATCACATCATGACGCATTGTGAACTATGAGCTATTTTGGAATTATTCTGAATATGGCTTAAAGCTGTATCATGTAACTTTTTGTGGTGAATAAATTATTATTTTGTCCAATCTCTATTTGTAGAGTACATTAATACAATAACTTATACAATTGGGGTGATTGTACTTGGCGAGGTTATTATCGTTAATGAAAAAAGAAACAAAATAACGAAAACTAAAATGTAATAAACATTTTACATTTTTACTGACATAAATAAAAAAAAATACGACAATAAACGATAACTAACTAAAACTAACTATAAAACTAAATTATAGACAAAATGCCCTTAGTTTTCATCCTTATCCATTGGTTTATAGGCTTTATGGGTTGATGAAATGTATTTATTTTGCTGTACCAGTTACGGCACCTCACGCAAGTCGCAAGCAGTTCACTCATCCGCTCTCCTGCTTTATTCAGCTCTTTTTAGCAAGCGACACCTATCTCTACATGATGGAGTATATGTGTTTTAGGAAACTATAAACACAGGAACAGATTGCATCTGTGATAAAGTGGAAAGAAGCGCAGCGCTAACGTGTAGTGGTGTAATGATCCCTACACTTGCCCCTTATCTGCAAACATGTCCAAAAAGTGCCTAGCGGAAAGTCTGACACACAATCGCACGCACACGCACACGCACACGCACACGCACATGCACATGCACATGCACATGCACATGCACATGCACATGCACATGCACATGCACATGCACATGCACATGCACATGCACATGCACATGCACATTCACTCACTCTCTCTCTCTCACTAAAACAAATAAAAACTAACTAAAAACGAATCAAAACTATTATAACCTTGGTACTTGGTCTTCCTGCTCTTCTATTGAGATCTATTTATTCCTGTGTCTAGGTTAAACCTAGATCCTGTTTCTGGTTTGACAAATGTTTACTTGAAGGTCAAAATTCTAATTCTCCCCAGAGCAAGCAGGCAGGCTGTATAGCTCAGTGGTAAAGAAACAAAAATGTCCAAACTTTCGCAGGAAAATGTCTAACTTTTTTTTACTAAATATAGGACAAAACATTGGTAATCGATAAGTCGGGCTCTTGTCGTCATGATAACAATCTGTAGCTGTACCCAAAATGCTTTGGCTTCTCCACTCCATAAGAGTGGTTGACAGAACTGCTCCATATGGGAGGCAAGGGGGTCCTTTTCAGCAAATTACAGCAAATCAGTGACTGGTATCAAGGCCACATGCAACAGAAAGAAGGAAAGGTGGCTCACTGGCTTATGTCGATATCTCCAGTCCTCGCGCTGAATGTCCTTCCAGACTGCAATATGGATTTTACATAAGCGCTCTCATTCACAGTGGAGCAAGACAATAATAAATAGAGCTTTTACGTATAAGAATTGAATTTAGCTGTGTAACCACCGGAGCAAATACAAGATTGCAAGAGAGTCTGCACAGGTCTTGGATATGAATTACTAGCACAGACTTGCTCAGCTTTGAGAAACAACACGCAACTCTTTTCATTCTCTCTCTCGCTCTCTCTTTGTCTTTCTCTCTGTCTACCGCTTTCTCTTTCATAAGCTTTCTTTCTGTCTAACTCTCTCACTCTCACACACTCTCTCTGTGTCTCTGTCTCTCTCTTTCACATACTTTCTCTCTTTGTGTCTCTGACTCTCTCTGTTTCTTTTTCACACACTTTCTTTCTCTGTCTCTTGCTCTCTCTCGCTCTCGCTCTCTCTCTCTCTCTCTCTCGCTCGCTCTCTCTCTCTCGCTCTCTCTAAAGCACTCATAATCCCAGAAGGGAGGCTCCTCACACACGCTCCATAAATTGTGAGTCAGTGAAACTCTGGTTCCTCTTGCCCTAGCTAAAGGGTTGCCAAGTGGTTGTGCAATCTCTAAAGGGGGGATTAAGTCTGTGGAGAGGAGGAGAAAGCGAAAGAGAGAGCTGGAGGAGGTGCATGGGTGGTGGAGGGCTGAGTAGTGATGGCAACCATTCCTGAAAGGGCTGGGGAGGACGTCACCGAGAACTAAAGACGAGAGCGAGGAGAGCGAGAGAGAGGCAAAAGTAGGGAGAGACGAAAGAGAAAGGAGCATTAAAGAAAGATGGAGAGAACGTGCTATGTAATGGATTAGGGCGAGAGTGAAGTGAAGTTGAGTTGGAATATTGCAAGCCTGTTTGATGTCAAAGGGGAGGGGGCGAAGCTGTTTGACAGAGACTTTAACCACATGAACCCCAGCGTCCCTATTTAGGTCAAACATTGGACAAAAATAGACAACGTCAAGCCAAGCTCACAACGCGTTGCAACGACATGTTGTGAGCTTGTAGATTGGCTATTCACCGGGTCATAGTGTTCTTTCTGCAATCTGCCAAATAGATGAGATTTGTACGCCACGTTGACATTTCCGCTTTAGCCTAGAGGCAAGGCCGTGGGGTCCACTCAAATGGTTGGGGTTCGTACTCTATGGAGCATGAATGTGCCCTTTAGATTTTAAGATCTCTTTTGTGAAGGTAGGTGTGTTGTGAGCTTGTAGATCGGCTATTTTCGCCGAAGAGATTAGTTGTAGAGGGAAGAACGGAGCAGACCAAGTATAGTACCCTTAAGTTGTTAAAAAGCCTTTATTTCTCAATGGCATTTCTATAGAAAATGTAAAAGCCCCTCATGGAAACCAAACAGCCTGTCATCAGGGCATGAGAATAAACTGAAGCGACACACGTACGCACACACACCCTGGCCATGAACTGAATGGGGTGGGAGGGGAGGGATGCCATGGCGGCTCTGTGTGTGAGTAGTCCTGAGGTGTCCTCTGCCATGCCCGATTAGAAATGCAGCTAGTGGAGCGTTGTGGCTGAGAATAGAGGCCAGTACAGACTGAGACTACTGCGTGTTCACTGAATGTATGTGTGCATATAAATCTCCTGCCGCTTCACTGAGCTGTCTGCTCCCCTTTACACACCTCTGATCAAACGGCACACTGACAGCGCTTTGACACAACTCCTTGAGCAAGTATGCGTGCGTGCGTGCGTGCGTGCGTGCGTGCGTGCGTGCGTGCGTGCGTGCGTGCGTGCGTGCGTGCGTGCGTGCGTGCGTGCGTGCGTGCGTCTGTCTGTCTGTCTGTCTGTCTGTCTGTCTGTGTCTGTGTCTGTGTCTGTCTGCCTGTCTGCCTGTCTGTCTGTCTGTCTGTCTGTCTGTCTGTCTGTGTCTGTGTCTGTGTCTGTCTGTCTGTCTGTCTGTCTGTCTGTCTGTCTGTATCTGTGTCTGTCTGTCTTCAGGTGTGTATGTGTGAGTGAGTCTCTGTGTGTCTGTCTCTTGGCCCGTGTTGTGTGTGTGCAGCACAGTTTTTTCCATGGAGTTGGTACCACCAGGTCGCAGTAGGTTAGTTAATGTGAAGAGATTAAGGAAGGCCAGTGCGAACTAGTCAGCAACCAGGGACAATGCTGAGGTCAGCGGGGTAGATGAGTGACTGAAATTGGATAAATGAGAGGCTTGCAGTTGCCACCTGTAGTGTGGGATTAACAACTGCTGAACCCACACAAACATACATTTAGAGAAATACTCAAGGAGACAGTGGGTGAAACAGCCCTCCCTGACCACGCTCTCACTTCATATTGTCGGGAGTAGCACCTGCGTGTATGAACGTGCTGTGCCTATCGCACACAGGTGGCAACAACACTGCAGAACCCGGCAAGCAGCCTTTTTCCACCTCTTCGTCACACCCGTCACACTCTACCTATCATCACACAGAGAGTTGTAGTGTCACACCCCACATAAGATAGATAGCTGCATCTTTGAGGATTTTCAATGGGCGTTATACAGTGTGAGATTCATGCGAGTAGTTTAATTAGATACTGTAGATCACCATAATTCCCATGATTACCGAGAAGATACATGGCCACAGATGTTCAAAGTAGGGGCTGCCAGGGTGGCCAGCAGGAAAAGCGAAATAAATCAAACCATTTCATTTAAATTCAAATTAAATTCATCAGGTTATTGTACCACTTTCAACCTGGTGTCGCTATTTTGGGCGTGTCAAAATAAACATGCACACAAAAAAATATATATGTTTTTTTTTCATCTTCCCAAAAATTGTGAAAGAAACATGCTGTGAGCTTGTAGATCGGATCTATATATTGGATCTATATTGCAGATCTATTTTTGGAGTGTGCGGTAGTTAAACAAATGTTTTTCCAAAAAAAAATCGCGATATGACGGCCTGGAGTATCGATACAGTATCGCGAAATAAAATATTCGCGAAATCGATTATATTGCCCATCCCTACTGGCTATGGCTATGAACGGTCCTTGACTTGGAAGCATTTGTGAACTACGATAAAGTGGATGTAGTGGATTACGTGTGAATGGTGTTTTGTATGTATCTATTGTATATTTTCAATGTTTTCTCGGAAGAACCACAACTGTGTGATAATCCATTAGCCACGGGGCGATGGATTGAGAAATACATACAGCATGCAGACACAGGTTTTAGGATGGTTATTGAGAATGGGAATAGGAAATGAATGAAGAAATGGATGTTGGCCAAGTCATTCGAGTCGCCGTCTCCTAACTGGAAAGGTCATAGGTTTCCAGCACTGCAACAGTCCATCAACAGCCATGTGTATTTCAGCTTGTGAACATGCCCAGACCTCTGTCTGCACAGGCAAATCCTGAGAGATCACACAAATATTTGGTTCCATTTGTGCACTCTGAGTTAAAATGAGTGCTCAACCCAATGGCAACGAGTCAGTGGATTGGCCAAATGCCTCAAATGTAAACGTATGGGCAGGCAAAAGCTATTTTGGTCCTTTGTTTTGAACTCAATTGTGTTTTTCTGTATTCTGTTTACCT